>NC_080168.1:0-162500 GCF_950295315.1 Erinaceus europaeus | reverse complement strand
CAGGGCATTGTGTGCAAAAGACTTTCATGCCAGAGGCACTGAAGTCCCAAGTTCAATTTCCAGCACAACCATAAACCATAGCTGAGCAGTTTCTGGTAAAAAGAAGAAAAAAAGAGAAGCAGCCGGACGAGGAGGAGAAAAGAAACTGTCCTGAAGGTCCAGTCCCAGCCCCCAGCCCCCACATGGGCGCCTGTGCCAAGGGGAGGCAGCCGGCTGGCTTCTGAGCAGCTGCACCTTGAGGACCGCCAGCCAGTCCCGGCCTCCACCTTCTCCACCCTCCTCACAGCCCCTGCGGACACTGAAGGCTCAGCCTGCAGTTCAGGGGTTTGGAGTCGGTAGGTGAGGGGGCTGTTTGGACCAAAGTCTGATTTCGGCTCTGCCAGGAGAGGCGAGCAAAGGCTTGGTCTGCGTTAGGGCAGCAGGCTTTGAGCTGGCTGACCCCCAGAAGACGTTGCTGCCTGGCCACAGATCAGGAATGGGGCAAGCTGGCCACCGTCTCTGCCCCCGAAGAGCCCGTGAGCTGCGTGACTGAACTGACTTGTTCAGACTCAGCGTTTTCCTGACTCGCCTGCGGCCTTGGCAGCACGTGCACCAGCAGGTCAGCTGGGCTCCGGGTGGGTGTCTGGGTCTGGAGGGCACCTCGGGGTGCTTTTTGCTTTGTGGAGGTGTGGAGAGCCCCGGTGATTTCAGCTGTGCTCCAGCGGCCTCTGGGGCAGAGCTGCCTGTGTGCTGTGTGGTGGGAATGCTGCTGGGAGTTTCCTGGTCTCTGATGAATGATCTTTATTATTTTGATATTTTTTATTGCTACTGATTGAATGGTGGGCTACCGAGCTGTAAGATTTCAGGAGTCTAGGTTCCCAGCCAGACTCGGTGTTTGCAAGTCCAGCACCCTCCACCAATGTCCTGTGCCTCCCACCCCCTTTAAGACCACACAAGGAATCACAAACTCTGAGTCAGTTTGCTGATCTTTGTGTTGTAAATTTGTTTGCTTTGGTCATAAAAGTTTCACATATAAGGAGTATTATCTCAAACTTGTCTCTTGATTCCTATTCGCTGACCATACTCACCGGCTCTATCAGGTTTTCATTCAAAAATCAGTCTCATCTTTTTAAACTATAGGGTTGTATTTCATTGTATCCTTGCTGATTTTACTTTCAACAGAGACAGTGTGTGTGTGTGTGTGTGTGTGTGTGTGTGTGTGTGTGTGTGTGTGTGAGAGAGAGAGAGAGAGAGGTTGAGAAAGAGTCTGCAGCACAGCACTGAAACTTTTCAGCATGGTGAGGGCTGGGCTCAAACTTGGGTCGTACACATGGTAAATAAGAATACTATCCAAGTGAGCTATTTCACCAGCCCACCTTACTGATTTTTAAGTTACAATATTTTATTTTATTTATTTAATTTTTTATCAAAGCTCTGTTTGGCTCTAGCATATGTTGTTCTGAAGGACTGAGCTTCAGGCTTCACCATTGTGTTTACATTTGCATAGCCATCATGCTAACTCCCACAGTCCACACTTGTTATTTTTAAAAATGTAATATTGGGGAGAGGGGATGGTTCCCTAGTAAAGCACAGAGGGAGAAGAGTTCAGTCCTTCTCGCTCCCCCCACAGCCTCACCTCCATGTGTGTGGGAAGGTTCACAAGCAGTTGAGCAGATCACCCTGGGGACATAATATCTACATGCAGAGGAGTGCAGAACTTTGGGGGGGGGGGTGGGTGCATGGGAAACTGTGCCATCTAATCTTCCAGTCTTGTAAACCACTAATAAGAATGAAATAAAATATACGATGACATTTACAGTGTGATGTTAAAATGCACCTGCTTTTAAAGACTGGATTTCCAGCGAGCACGCATACATTTTACTGCACGTACAAACTGACAGCTTGTGGTTTTTAAAATTTTCCCAGTTTATAATGAATATCACAGGGGTGCAGTTCTACCCTCCCTCCATGATAACCATCATAGTTCTCAAAAGATCTTAGTGATAGGCTGACTAATTTTTAAAAACTTTATTTATTGTGTTTGACAGAACAGAGAGAAGTTGAGAGGAAGTGGGAAAGAGAGAGGGAGAGAGAGAGTGACATCTGCAGCAAGGGTTCACTACTTGTGAAACTTTCCCCCTGCAGGTGGGGGCCGGGGGCTTGATCCTGGGTTTATTAATTCATGTGTTTCTATTTTCTAATATCATTTATTTATTTAAATATATTCATTTCCTTTAATACATTTTTCAAAACTTAATTTTATTTGGTCGTACAGAGAGAAATTGAGAGGGGAGGTAGAGAGGGAGAGAGACAGAGACATCTACAGCCCTGATTTACCCTTCCTGAAGTTTTCCCCCTGCAGGTGCAGACTGGGGGCTTGAACCTGGGTTGCTGTGCATGGTAACATGTGTGCTTAGCCAGGTACACCACCACCGCCACCACCCAGCTCGCACATTTTCATTTATTTAATGAGAGAGACCAGAGCACTTCTCAGCTCTGGCTTGTGGTGGTGCCGGGTATTGAACCTGGGACCTTCAGTGCTGTAGGGACAGGCTCCAACCTGGCCCATCTTTTTTTTTTTTTTAGATCGCTTGTTTATTTATTTATTTATTTATTTATTTATTTATTTATTTATTTTTAAGAGAGAGAGGGAGAGAGAACTGGAGCATCTCTTCTGTATATTCAATGTTAGAAATGAAACTCAGAACTTCACACTTGAGAGTCCGTGCTTTATCCACAGTGTCACCCCCTGAGCCGCTAGGGTCTTTTCCCATAGCAATGTTATGCACTAAATATATATTTGTATATTATACACACACACACACACACACACACACACACACACACACACACGGGATGGGTGGCCGAGAGACCGAGAGACCAAGACCAGAACACTTCTCAGCTCAGGTCTAGACATCCCATACTGGTTTCCTTATCCCATAATTTCTCCACTCAGTCACCAGTTGATGAGTCTTTAAGGTATTTACTCCTTGTCTATTGTGGATAGTGCAGCTACGAACTTAGGGGGTGCATGTGTACCTTTGAATTAGTGTTAAAAACCTGTTTCTATGTTCATTTGGGGCCGACTAATGAACCCCACTTCCATTTCAAAAGAATGTTTCTCAAAATTTGCTCAGGTATTGTGATCTCATTTCTAAATACTTGATCATTCCAGACAACCTAAAGTCCCTACAGCATTGCTCCTCCACTTGCGAAACTTCCCTTCTCTAGAGAGGAACCGAGGGCTTGGACCCAGGTTCTTGTGCTCGGTCAAGTGTCCTGTCAACCAGGTGTACCAACACTGAGAATTCAGTGTTATCTATAGATGCACTGAGCCAGCAAGAAAGGCCATTTCCCCTTCTACTCTACCATCTTATGGTAACCAAGAGTTACATATGATAGAGCTGAGTGAGAGAACCCAAAGCCCCACTTTGGCCCATGTGCTGGTTCTGCTCAATCTGACGACCTCACACCTGAGGGTCCAACGCTATCCACTGCACTGCCCTCCCCCCCCCCCCCCCGACCAACCGTCACATGTTTTTTCTTATATTAAATCACTGCTCAGCCTGGGTTTAGGGGTTGCAGTTGGGTCCTAGGATCCTCAGGCATGAAAAGCTTCTTCGTAAGCATCATGCTGCCTTCCAGCCTTCAAGTCTATTCCCATGGAGCCTTCTCATGTCTCTTGGACTTCGTTGTTAGTACCTCAGGGTTATCACTGGTCTCTGTGCCTGCATGATCCATCTAGGGCTCTTGGTCTTTTTTAGTGCAGGCAGAGAGAAGTTGAGCAGAAGGAAGGAGACAGAGAGGGAGGGATTAAGAGAGACACCTGCAGCACTCACCAGCTGTGTGGCTTCCCTCTCACAGGGAGAGACTGGGTCTTGAACCCAGGTCCTTGGGCATAGTCACATGCTTTCTACCAGTTACACCACCAACCAGCCCCTGGGTCCTTTTAGTGCCTCTGTCTAACTACTGTGTCCTTCAGGTGTGACTGTAAATGGTGCTTATTGCCCTCATATGACCTGAATATTTCCTTTTTCTCTGATTGTGTATAATATACAAAATCGTAAAGATAAAAAAGATATTTGTCTCTTAGTTTTATATATTTTTTTCCTTTATTTTCTTTATTGGGGGGCATTAATGGACTACAAGTTTTTTTCTTTTTCTTTTTCTTTTACCAGAGAACTTATCAGCTCTGGCTTATGGTGGGGTGGGGAATTGAACTTAAGAGCCTCAGACATGAGAGTCTCTTTGCATAACCATCATGCTATCTACCCCTATCTTGGTCTACTAGTTCTTATATGTTGCTAGTAGTGTTTGATTTGGTTCTTTATAATTTCTAGTTGAGTATTTCTGTAATGTGCAAAAGCTTTGGTCAAGTGGCGAGTGTGTTGACTGTGCAGTAAGATGTTGTCTCTTCTGCCTCTCCTTTGGCCAGGTAAATGGTTATGTCAGCTCTCCCCTCTGTGCACAAGGTTATTCCGTTTGCTGATTCTTAGAGTTGCTGTGAACATGAAATTCGCAGATGGACAGTGCAGTGCCTGGCACATAGTATAGTGTAAGTGGTAACTGGTTTAACACATTTTATTTCTCTTTCTAAAGACATTCCTCCCCCATTCAGATAGAAGTTTCTGTATGTGTAAGGTATACAGTGTGTTGGTTCGATGCACTTAGGTTGTAAAATGATTACCTGCATATGTCACAAAGTACCTTGGCTCAGGCGCTATCTTAGGAGTTCTGCCAAAGACTTTCATGCCTGTGGCTTCAAGAACCCACCTTCAATCCCTGGCACCCCTGTTGGCTTGAGCTGAGTGGTGTCATGGTGTTTCTCTGTGTGTTTTCTCTGGCTCTCCCTCTGTCTTCTCCATCACTAATAAATAAATCAGTCTTTTATTTTATTGGAGCTTAATGAGAGAAAGAAAGATAGAGATAGGTAGAGAAAGAGGGTAGGTGGGCTAGAGCCCTGTGCAGCTCTGGTTACTGGGGATTGAACCTGGGATTTTTAAAAAAGATTTTACTTATTTATGAGATAGATAGGAGAGAGAAAGAACCAGACATCACTCTGGCACATGTGCTGCTGGGGATCGAACTCGGGATCTCATGCTTGAGAGTCCAAAGCTTTACCACCGCGACACCTCCCGGACCACTGAACCTGGGATTTTTGATGCTTCAGGCATGAAAGTCTTTTTGCATGAATATTAGGCTATCTTCCTGACCATAATAAATCTTAAAAAAAAAAAAAAGAATTGGGGCACATTCATGTAGTATTCATAAATACAAGCAATACATTTAGAAATAAGTAATGAGACGTAATTATTCTCCACCAGAGAAAAATCAAACTTAAAGTCTGGGAGCAGCACCCAGAGGACTCAGAGACGCCTTCAGTCCAGCCACCCAGCAGAGGGCTTTCAAAGGAATCCCAAAGCCCAGTGGTGAGCGTGGAGGAAGGCCGAGAATTCAGGTCTCCTGCCAGAAATAGCCTCTGTCAGTGCTGGAACCTGCGAGAACAACACAACTCACTCTCTGGTGGGTCTCCTCATCTCTTGGCAGGTGGTGAACAGTCGCATGTCTAACATCAAATGCCCACTCTCCTGTCTCTCTTGTTCCTACCTAGTCTTGTACTCCTCTGTCCTTAGGCCACAGTGTTTGATTGTAGAGATGAGGGTGTTCAACAAGTCAAGTTCATGACAGTGCTTATCCTAATACACAAGGACACACATTCTAGTCTCTAGTCCCTACCTGGAAGGGGTGAGGGATGGGGGAGTTGTCATGAGCCGTGAAGCAGGTACTTCAGGTCTCTTTATCTCTCTCCCTCACTAACTTGCAGTTTCTTTTTGTTTCTAACCGACAAAGGCTTTACGAGGGGAAAAGAGGGAGACAGAGTTAGAGAGAAGCAGGAGACAGTTCACTGGGCAAAAAGCATCAGGCTTGCATGGCTGAGGTGCCCGGTTCTCTGGTCTGATGGGCTGGCCACAGAGACACAAGAGTAATTAGGCAAGCAATCACAAACTGCATCTAGGTTTCTTAGCTCTGGACAGTGTCTGGGGTTTGGGTAGAGGTCACACAAGCAGGATTCCTTCAAGGGGATTTATTCTGTTCTAGCTGTAGACCCAGTAAGGCTATGAGCAGTCCCTTAATATATACAAAGGTCTCTGGTGTCCATCAGACACCAGAGGTGGGTCGTTGTATAGGGTCTTGAATGGTGATGACTGAGTTCTGCTGACCTTTGTCTGAGCAAGAAATGCTCTGAATCTATCTCATTGTCTCTTTCTGTCTCTCTGTCTGTATCTTCCTATTGGTGTGTGATAGGTAATCAATAACATCTTGCAAATGTAGCATTCTAAATGGATGCCATTCACAATAAAAATCAGAGAGAAAGTGATAGAAATCAAGTTGAGTTGGGGATTTTTCTGAGTGCTAGGAATATGGAAAACCCACCCAGAAGGTGCAGTGTTTTGCCCACTGCAAAGGGCATGTGAGTCCACAGCTTCTGTCTGGCCAGGGATCACATTTCCCATGCCGCACAGGATTCACTCTTTCCTACAGGGGGGAAACAGGCTTCTGTATTTAGCCAAGTCAGTTAAGAGAACGGTTCACGCCAGTTCTGCCAGGGATCTCAGGTGTGAGAATCCCTGTCTAGCATTGAGCCCTCTAATAGTCTGCCCCATTTTTGGCCTGAGTCAACAGTCTGAACACCTTGGGGGGTGGTTGATAGCGTAATGACTATGTCAAAGGCTTTATGGTTGATGGTCCAAGGCTTCGGGTTTAATATCCAGCTCCCAGGCCTACATGTGAGCTGAGCAGTGCACATCACCATTATGATATCTGTGTCTGCCCATGTCAGACAGAGTCTCTGTATCTTTCTCATGGGTCTCTAGCTCTCATTCCTAAAGCAAACAGTAAAATAAAATAGGATGAAATGGAGGAGTTGGGCAGTAGAGCAGTGGTTTAAGAGCACATGGCATGAAGGGCAAGGACGAGTGTAAGGATCCCGGTTCAAGCCTCCAAATCCCCACCTTCAGGGGAGTCACTTCACAGGTGGTGAAGCAGGTCTGCAGGTGTCTGTCTTTCTCTCCCCTCTCTGTCTTCCCCTCCTCTCTCCATTTCTCTCTGTCCTATCTAAGAATGATGATATCAATAACAACAATAACTACAACAGCAATAAAAAGCAACAAGGGCAACAGAAGGGAAAATAAATATACAAATATATAAAAAAATTAAAACAGGGTGAAAAATAGCTTCCAGGAGCAATGGATTCATTGCAGGCACCATGCTCCAGCAATAACCATGGAGGAAAAAAATTAAACAAAAAAAGGAAAGAAGAGCTTGGGCAGAAGCAATTGTCTCTTCATTCTCATCCTTCTCTCCTCAAACCTCTCTCTCATGACTAAACTTATTAACAAAGTCAAGTAACATAAACATATGTATAAAATAATTTCATGGGCAGAGATGCAGCTCACTAGTTAACAACATTCTCTATTCCTCTATCAGTAGCTAAATTTAATACAATAAAATGCAAATATTTAGAATAAGAAGATCTGGGGCTTAGCAGCTATGAGTGGAGTTCTTCCTAAGACTTTCAGGCTCGTGGCTCCAAGAACCCAGTTTTTAAAAATTTTTACCAGAGCACTGTTCAACTCTGTCTTCTGGTAGGGTGGAGGATTGAACCTGGGACTTTGGCACGAGAGTCTGTTTCCGTAAGCATTTTGCTATCTATCCCTCCCCAAATCTCAGTCTCAATCCCTGGCACCATCCTGAGCTTGAGCTGAGCGGTGTCGTGGTGTTTCTCTCTGTGTTTTTCTTACCGGATGTGTGTGTGAGGGAAAGAAAATGAAGAGAATATTGGTGAAAGACGGGAGCCCTGCAGGTGCCTTCTATTCCATGCCCACAAGGCGGCGCCATTTCACAGCACTGTCACGGGTGGGCGTCCTTGCTCCCCTTGAGTGTTCATGTGGGGAGGGTGTTTGCAGTCTGTTCACAGGCTCTGTTCTTGGCAGCTTCCTTGCCAGGAGCAAGAGAGAGGCAGGAGGTAGAGTTGACTGGGCAGAGCACCAGGCTTGCATGGCTGAAGACCCTGGGTGGAGGTCACACAGGCAGGAATCCTTTAAGGAGATTTATTCCATCACTGCTGTTGACCCAGGAAGGCTCTGAGTCGGCCCCTCATTGCTTCCAGGGTCTCTGGTGTCTGTGGAGGTGGGTAAGTGCACAGGGCCTTGTTTGGTGATGTCTGACTTCCTCGGCCCTTTGTCATACAGGAAATGCTCTAAATCATACTCTCTCTCTCTCTCTCTGTCTCTCTCTCCCACTCTCCTAATTGGTGTGTGACAGGTAATACGTAACATCTTGAAAGTGTTGCATTCAAAATTGATGTCATTTTTTTGCCTCCAGGTTTATTGCAGGGGCTCGGTGCCTGCACAGCAAACCACTGTTCCTGGAGGCCATTTTTCCCCTTGTTGTTTATTGTTGTTGTTATTATTACTGTTGCTATTGCTGTCATTATTGTTGGCTAGGACAGAGAGAAATACAGAGAGGATGGGTAGAGAAAGAGGGGGACAGAAAGATAGACACCTGCAGACCTGCTTCACCCACCACCTGTGAAGTGACCCCCTGCAGGTGGGGAGACGTGGGCTGCTCGAACCGAGATCCTTATGCCCGTCCTTGTGCTTTGTGCCCAGCCCTCAATTGATGTCAGTTTTACAAAATAGATCAGAGAGGGAGAAAGAGAATTAGAGAGAACGAGAGAGGAGTGAGAGCGATGGGAATGCAGTTGGCTTGGGGATTGTTCAGTGCTAGGAACATGGAAAACCCACCCAGCAGGAGCAGAGTTTTGCCCACTGCTGGGGAATGTGAGTCAAGGACTCCTCTGTGTCCAGGGATCTGGAGATTTTGCATTGTGTGCTGCATAGAAATTCACACTTTTCTACGGGGGAAACAGGTCTGTGTATTTCGCCACTCCAGTAAAGAGGGGATCAGAACAGTTAGGCCTGGTAAGGGCAGAGAATCAAACTGAGCTCAGAGACGTGAGAATCCCTGTCCTTCATTGAGCCCTCTGGCAGGCTGCTCCAGTCTTGATGCGAATCAACAGTCTGTGGGCTCAAGTTCAAAGGACACCTTAGGGGATGTGGAGATAGCATACTGGTGATGTCAGAGGCTCTAGGCTAGATGACCCAAGGCTTGAGGTTCAATTTCCCGCTCTCCCGCATAAGTCTGATCTGAGCAGTGGTGCGGCCTCAATCTGGAATTTTTTTCCTTTCTCTTCTTCATTTCCTTCCTTCCTTCCTTCCTTCCTTCTTTCTTTCTTTCTTTCTTTCTTTCTTCTTTCTTCTTTCTTTCCTTCTTTTTTTTTTTTCCTTTTTACCAAAGCCTGGGTCAACCCCACTTCATGCAGCTGTGGGAACCTCAGAGCTTCAGATATGAGTCTCTTTATGTCACCATTATCATATCTGTGCCTGCCCATGTCAGTGTTTGTATCTTTCTCATGAGTCTCTAGCTCTCATTCCTAAAGATAACAGTAAAATAAAATAGGATGAGTTAGTAAATAAGAAAGATGAGCTTGGGCAAGTTGGGTGATAGTGCAGTGGGTTAAGCACACGTGGGGAGCAGGCAGGCCTCGTTGGGTAGCAAGGCACGCCCCAGTGGGGAGCTGGCATGTCCTGGTGGGCAGTAAAGCACTCTGTCGGGAGCACGGTGCCCCGGTGGGGAGCAAGGCGCTTTCTGAGAACCCCAGGCTCTGAGAGACTTGAGGTCTGCTCCCTTACTGTTACTTATCTTTCCCTGTTGTTTTTGACGGGTTAGGTTGTTTTCGCCGGGCTGGCTTCACGGGCAGGTAACAGACGACCAGGGACTCATAGTTGAGCTGTAGGCAGTATCTCTTTATTCATGCAGGACGCAGCACAATCTAAGACGAGCTAAGCTAAACTCAAGGTAAAGTACTCTAAAACTCACAATGCTGTCTTTATATATACTTCCCAAGTAGGGTGGAAACAGGATGTGACATAGAGAGGGTGGAGAGAAAAGTGACTGGTGAAAATCAGAGTGTGACAAAGAGGGGGCAGATTAGGCAAGAATCCTATCACTGAACCACAAATGCCCTGGAGGGAGGGTGGAACTTGTTAACAGTGGTTATGTAAATAAAATAGTGTTAAGCAGGGGGGATTTAAACCAAATGAAACAGAAGGGGTCTCATGCATACCAACATTTCCCTACTGGGATACTGGTCAGACTGGGATACTCAGACTTATAGTGAGTGGTATGATGGATTGAACCAGGGATTTCAGAGTGCCCCCGTGTCTGCGGTACTCAGTGTGGTGCTCCTTGTTATTAGTTTCCCCTACTAGGCCACTGTTCAGCTCTGACTTATCGTGGTATGGAGGGAGTGGACCTGGGCTTTCTGAGAACCACAGTCTTCGCAAGGCTATTAGGTGCTGCTCCTTTTTATTGTTTCTTCCCTCTACTAGGCCACTGTTCAGCTCTGACTTATCGTGGTATGGAGGGAGTGGACCTGGGCTTTCTGAGAACCAGTCTTCACGAGGCTATTAGGTGCTGCTCCTTTTTTATTGTTATTTTTCCTCTACTAGGCCACTGTTCAGCTCTGACTTACACTGGTATGGAGAGATTGGACCTGAGCTTACAGAGGGCCCCCGGTCTGAGAGGCTTGGGGTGCCACTCATTTATTCTTATTTTTTTTCTTTGTTACCCTACTATGACACAGTTCAGCTGTGACTTACAGTGGTACGGAGTGATTGGACCTGTGCCTTCAGAGGGTTCCCTGATGTGCAAGCCTTGGGGTGATGCTACTTTAGTATTTTTTCCTTTTTAAAAAAAGTTTATTTATTTATTTATTTGTTTTCCCTTTTGTTGCCCTTGTTGTTTAACATTGTTGTGGTTATTGATGTCATTGTTGTTGGATACGGCAGAGAGAAATGGAGAGAGGAGGGGAAGACAGAGGGGGAGAGAAAGACAGACACCTGCAGACCTGCTTCACCGCCTGGGAAGTGATTCCCCTGCAGGTGGGGAGCCGGGGGCTCGAACCAGGATCCTTATGCCGGTCCTTGTGCTTTGTGCCACCTGCGCTTAACCCGCTGTGCCACCGCCTGACGCCCTACTTTAGTATCTGTATTATTATTATTACTTTCCCCTACTGTCACTGTTCAGCTCTGACTTATCGTGGTATGGAGGGATTAGACCTGGGCTTTCCAAGAACCCCAGTTTCTGGGAGGCTAGAGGTGCTCTCCTTTATTATTATTATTCTTATTACTATTATTTCCACCCACTAGGACACTGTTCAGATCTGACCTACAGAGATTGGACTTGGGCTCTCACAGGGTCCACTGGCCCATGAGGCTTGGGCTGCTTTATTATTATTACTATTATTATCATCATCATCATCATCATCATCATCATTTGGAGGCTGGGCAGATAGCATAGTGGTTCTGGAAAGTCATTCATGTCTGAGGTTCCAAGATTTCAGGTTCATTCCCCAGTTCTCCATCAAGAGTCTGAGCTCAGCAGTGCTCTCGTTTCAACATGTGATTTTTCTTTCTTTTTTTTTTTCTTTTAAAGTAGTTCTCAGCCCTGCTTGATACTATTGCAGGCACCTCAAAGCTTCAGGTAGGAGAGTTCCTTTTGCATCCTCATTATGATATTGACCCCTGTCACTCTTACAATCTCTGTATCTTGAGCTCCCATGAATAAACAATGCAATAACATGAAATAGTACCTCCAAAAGTCGAGCTTGGGCAGATGTGACTGCCAAGAAGCAATCCTCTTTCTCTCTGTAAACCTATTTCTCAGGACTAAAAAATTTTAACAAAATAGAATGAACTCAAAACATGACAAAAATGAAGTCCTTACTTTGAGAGTCAACTTAGTAGCTAGCATGTGTCTGTATCTCTCTCCCTGTCTCTCTCTCAAGATCTCATACTATAATAAAATGCAAGTATTTGAAAACAGAGGGCCTGGGCCTAGGAACGGTCTTGGGAGTTCTGCCAAAGACATTCCTGCCTGTGTCTTCAAAAACCAAGGTTCAATCACCGCATGGGCATTAGCATGAGCTGAGCAGTGTGGTGGTGTTTCTCTGTGTGTTTCCCTCACTGGCTGTGTGTCAGGAGAAGAAAAGGGAGGCAATCTTTGGAGACATATGGTGGGCTGTTGTCTGCAGTAAGGTGCCTTCTATGGTGTGTCCACAAGGTGGTGACATAACACAGTAGGGTCCCTGCGGTGCGAGCCTGGCTCCCAGGGGATGATGGGCTACCCTAGTTGTTCATTTGGGAACGGTGTTTCCAGTCTATTCACACCATCCCCTTGGACCTTGGAAGCTCCATTCCCAGGAGCTAGAAAGAGGCTAGAGACAGCGTTCTCTGAGCAGCGCCCCAGACTTGGATGGCTGAGGTGCCAGGCTGCCTAGCCTGCTGGGGTGGCCTCAGAGGCCAATGGGTCCTGGAGTGCTGGCTTTGCTCACCCTCTCTTTATCCTGTGGCTCAGCCCCTGTTGTCTCCTGCTGGGGTGGCCTCAGAGGCCAATGGGTCCTGGAGTGCTGGCTTTGCTCACCCTCTCTTTATCCTGTGGCTCAGCCCCTGTTGTCTCCTGCACTGGTCAGACCTCCTTCCAGGGAAAGGGAGACTGGAGAACCTATGTTCCATGCTAGGTTCTGGGAAGTGCTGAAACTTGTGGCATTCCCAGAATTCCATGTGCAAGGACTAGGGTTTAAGCCCTATTCCCCACCTTCAGTGAGGGGAGATGTGAATCAAATGTGTGGGGCTTTCTCTCTGTCCCTATTTTGCAAACATCCTGTCCACTCAATTTCACAGTGGAATTCCTTTCATATTTATTTACATATTTATTTGTAAAGTTTTGCCTCCAGAGTAATCACTGAGACTCAGCAGGTTGCATGATTAATCCACTGGTGCTGGATGGCATTTTCATCTATTTTCTTGTAAAGGGTAGAGAAACTGAGAGAGGAGACAGGAGGTGGGGAGAAAAAACGATAGACAACTTCAGACCTCCTTCAGCAGGTGTGTGAAGCCACCACACTTGCAGGTGGGGGACAGTGGGCTTGAAACAGGATCTTGCATGCTTTCTTGGGCTTACAACTGTGAGCACTAAGCTGGAGCACTGCCACGGGTCCCCCTCTCTGTGTATTTAAAATCAAAGAGGAAGAAAAAGCCACCACACTTTCAAGAAGACCCTGGTCCACGAGGCTTGTTGTACTGTTTTTTTAAATGATTATTTTGTCCCTACTAGGACACTGTTCAGCTCTGATTTATAGTAATAAGGAGGAGTTGCACAAGGTGAGACTTTCTGCTTAGCGCTATGTGCATTTAATCTGCTGTAGTACCGCCCGACCCTGGGTGCTGTTCCTTTTATTATTTTTTTTCTACTAGGACACTGTTCATCTCTGATTTATAGTGGTGTGGAAGGATTGGACCTGGGACTTCGGAGGGGCCCCAGGACCTCGAGGGTCTCAGGGACAGAGAATATTGGGGTCCTGTCACTTTATTATTATTATTATTTTTCACTAGTATCACACTGTTCATCTGTAACTTATAGTGGTATGGAGGGATTGGACCTGAACTTCAGATGGCCACTGGGACCTCGAGGGTCTCAGGGACAGAGAATATTGGGGTCCTGTCACTTTATTATTATTATTTTTCACTAGTATCACACTGTTCATCTGTTACTTATAGTGGTATGGAGGGATTGGACCTGAACTTCAGATGGCCACTGGGACCTCGAGGGTCTCAGGGACAGAGAATATTGGGGTCCTGTCACTTTATTATTATTATTTTTCACTAGTATCACACTGTTCATCTGTAACTTATAGTGGTATGGAGGGATTGGACCTGAACTTCAGATGGCCACTGGGACCACTTCAACCCCCAAGCCCGTCCTTATCTCTCCCTCAGGCCCCTTTTCACTGGGACCACTTCAACCCCCAAGCCCGTCCTTATCTCTCCCTCAGGCCCCTTTTCACTGGGACCACTTCAACCCCCAAGCCCGTCCTTATCTCTCCCTCAGGCCCCTTTTCACTGGGACCACTTCAACCCCCAAGCCCGTCCTTATCTCTCCCTCAGGCCCCTTTTCACTGGGACCACTTCAGCCCCCAAGCCCGTCCTTATCTCTCCCTCAGGCCCCTTTTCACTGGGACCACTTCAACCCCCAAGCCCGTCCTTATCTCTCCCTCAGGCCCCTTTTCACTGGGACCACTTCAACCCCCAAGCCCGTCCTTATCTCTCCCTCAGGCCCCTTTTCACTGGGACCACTTCAGCCCCCAAGCCCGTCCTTATCTCTCCCTCAGGCCCCTTTTCACTGGGACCACTTCAACCCCCAAGCCCGTCCTTATCTCTCCCTCAGGCCCCTTTTCACTGGGACCACTTCAACCCCCAAGCCCGTCCTTATCTCTCCCTCAGGCCCCTTTTCACTGGGACCACTTCAACCCCCAAGCCCGTCCTTATCTCTCCCTCAGGCCCCTTTTCACTGGGACCACTTCAATCCCCAAGCCCGTCCTTATCTCTCCCTCAGGCCCCTTTTCACTGGGACCACTTCAATCCCCAAGCCCGTCCTTATCTCTCCCTCAGGCCCCTTTTCACTGGGACCACTTCAGCCCCCAAGCCCGTCCTTATCTCTCCCTCAGGCCCCTTTTCACTGGGACCACTTCAGCCCCCAAGCCCGTCCTTATCTCTCCCTCAGGCCCCTTTTCACTGGGACCACTTCAACCCCCAAGCCCGTCCTTATCTCTCCCTCAGGCCCCTTTTCACTGGGACCACTTCAATCCCCAAGCCCGTCCTTATCTCTCCCTCAGGCCCCTTTTCACTGGGACCACTTCAGCCCCCAAGCCCGTCCTTATCTCTCCCTCAGGCCCCTTTTCACTGGGACCACTTCAGCCCCCAAGCCCGTCCTTATCTCTCCCTCAGGCCCCTTTTCACTGGGACCACTTCAGCCCCCAAGCCCGTCCTTATCTCTCCCTCAGGCCCCTTTTCACTGGGACCACTTCAATCCCCAAGCCCGTCCTTATCTCTCCTTCAGGCCCCTTTTCACTGGGACCACTTCAGCCCCCAAGCCCGTCCTTATCTCTCCCTCAGGCCCCTTTTCACTGGGACCACTTCAGCCCCCAAGCCCGTCCTTATCTCTCCCTCAGGCCCCTTTTCACTGGGACCACTTCAACCCCCAAGCCCGTCCTTATCTCTCCCTCAGGCCCCTTTTCACTGGGACCACTTCAACCCCCAAGCCCGTCCTTATCTCTCCCTCAGGCCCCTTTTCACTGGGACCACTTCAACCCCCAAGCCCGTCCTTATCTCTCCCTCAGGCCCCTTTTCACTGGGACCACTTCAGCCCCCAAGCCCGTCCTTATCTCTCCCTCAGGCCCCTTTTCACTGGGACCACTTCAACCCCCAAGCCCGTCCTTATCTCTCCTTCAGGCCCCTTTTCACTGGGACCACTTCAACCCCCAAGCCCGTCCTTATCTCTCCCTCAGGCCCCTTTTCACTGGGACCACTTCAGCCCCCAAGCCCGTCCTTATCTCTCCCTCAGGCCCCTTTTCACTGGGACCACTTCAGCCCCCAAGCCCGTCCTTATCTCTCCCTCAGGCCCCTTTTCACTGGGACCACTTCAACCCCCAAGCCCGTCCTTATCTCTCCCTCAGGCCCCTTTTCACTGGGACCACTTCAACCCCCAAGCCCGTCCTTATCTCTCCCTCAGGCCCCTTTTCACTGGGACCACTTCAGCCCCCAAGCCCGTCCTTATCTCTCCCTCAGGCCCCTTTTCACTGGGACCACTTCAGCCCCCAAGCCCGTCCTTATCTCTCCCTCAGGCCCCTTTTCACTGGGACCACTTCAGCCCCCAAGCCCGTCCTTATCTCTCCCTCAGGCCCCTTTTCACTGGGACCACTTCAGCCCCCAAGCCCGTCCTTATCTCTCCCTCAGGCCCCTTTTCACTCTTTCCCCAAAACACATAAAATTAGGTACTTTGAAAAAATTGTGCTTAATTAAAACCTTTCAAAATATGGCTATTTGACATTAAAATGTAATGTTATTTCTTTCTCTTGGAGAAAAAAACAATGAGCCTATGTGCTTTTAAAAAATTTTATGACCGATTTGAGAATAATTAACGAGATTCTAAGATAACAGGGGTACAATTCCACATGGTTCCTACCACCATAGTTCCTTGTCCCATTCCCTCCATTGGAAGTTTCCCTGGATTCTTTTCCCCTCTGTTCTTTTGTATTTTTTGATTGATTTAATAATGATTGCCAAGATTGTAGGATAACGGGTACAATTCTGTAAAATTCTCAACACCAGAGTTCTGTACCCCATCTCTCCATTGAAGATTTCCTATTCTTTTTTTTTACTTTTATTATTTTTTTATTATTTATTTATAAAAAGAAAACATTGAAAAAACCATAGGATAAGAGGGGTACAGCTCTACAGATTTGCTACCATCAGAACTCTATATCTCACCCCATCCCCTGATAGCTTTCCTATTCCTTATCCCTCAGAGAGACCCAAGGTCATTGTGGGATGCAGAAAGTGGAAGGAAGGTCTGGCTTCTGTAGTTGCTTCCCCACAGAACATGGTCATTGACAGGTGGATCCATACTCTCAGCCTGTCTCTCTCTTTCCCTAGTGGGGCAGGGCTCTGGGGAAGTGGGGACCTGGGACACATTGGTGGGGTTGTCTGTCTAGGGAAGTCTGGTTGGCATCATGTTGGCATCTGGAACCTTGTTGTATGCTTTACATTGGGTTGTTCTAGCTCTCCCCCTGCTAAGAAAATTGGTTCAGTCCTGCTAGTTTCGCGGGCCCGCTTGGCCCCGCCCCACGGAACCCCGAGAGAGTTCCAGAGTTGCAGAGTTCGAGAGTGCTTGGCGCCGCCGCAGGGGAAAGAGGCATCAGAGTTCTGTTTGGTGATTAGTTTGGTTTAGTTTATGAATCGTTCCTGAATAAAGAAATACAGCTTCCCTGCCCAGCCGTATGTCTCTGGTCGTCTCTGTTACCCGCCCGTGAAGCTAGCCCGGCCAGCTGGAGCCTCCGAATTTTAACAACAAGGGACACATTGGTGGGATTCTCTGTCTAGGGAAGTCTGGTTGGCATCATGCTACCATCTGGAACCTCATTGCTGAAAAGACAGATAACACAGAAAGCCAACAAGTTGTTGACTTTTTCAAGAATTTCTTTCCTTTTAAAAATACTTATTTATTTATTTACTATTGAATAGAGGCTGAGAGAAATTGAGGGGAGGAGAAGTTAGAGATGGAGAGACAGAGAAACACCTGCAGCCCTGATTCACCACTTGTGAAGCTTTCCTCCAGCAGGTGGGGACCAGGTGCTCATACCTGGGTCCATGTGCACTGTAGTGTGTGCATTTAGCCAGGTGTGCTGCCCCCAGACCACTCACAGTATGTTTATTAAAGATTTTTTAAAATGAGGTTTTTCTTCTTCAAATTCCACTGCTGGGTGTCTTAGGCCCAGGCCCTCGTCTAGCTGGCTTCTGGCCACAGGTTTTACTGCTCATTCCAATGGAGGCTGGTAACGCCAGTGGCCCACTGGGTCCTGTGAGGGGCCCCACTCTCTGGTGTGTTTGTCCACCTCCCTGTGGTCTCAGGGTCTTTCTCCTTTTCTGAGAAGCTTGTGGTCTGTATTTCTTCATTGAAAAGCACTTTCTATCCATGTAAACTGGGGCCCTAGAAAGCAACCAGACCCAGGAGGGGCAGGGATTGAACCTGGGATCACATACTCAAGACCTGCTGCCCACCGCTGAGCCATCTCCCCAGCTTCTATATTATTATTACTATTATAATTATTATCATTACCATTGTTTTACCAAAGCACTGCTCAGCTCTGGCTGCTGCGCAGCTTTGGTTTGAGGCATTGAACCTGAGACCTGAGAACCTCAGGCGGGAGAGTCTCGTTATGCTGTCTTCCTAGATTGAACCTGAGACCTGAGAACCTTAGGCAGGAGAGTCTCTTTGCATCACCGCTATGTTGTCTTCCTCATCCTCCATTATTTTTAAGGTCAGTGACATGGGTATTTTTGAAAACATAAAGCTTACACTGGGAATTGATGAATTTTTCTATTCAGATGCTTTCTACGGTGTATCCACAAGGTGGCAGAAAACACCACAACCCAGAGTTTCTAAGTGTTTAGTGGGAAGGAGAGCTCAGGTTTTGTTCAAGTGCATTTCATTTAAAAATTATTTATTTATTTATTTATTTATTTATTTATTATGGGACAGAAACAGAGAAATTGAGAGGCGAGTGGAGATAGAGAGGGAGAGAGACAGAGAGACACAGCCCTGCCTCACCACGTGTGATGCCTTCCCCCTGCAGGTGGAGACCATGTGCTTGAACCCGGATCCTTGTGCACTGCAGTGTGTGCATTTAGCCAGGTGTGCTGCCCACTGACCACTCAAAGTGTGTTTCTTAAAGATTTTTTTAAAATGGGGTTCCATGTAAACATATGTATTATTATCTAAAGATACGGAGAGTCTTTTTCGTAATCAGATGCATTCTTCAGCGTGTCCACAAGGCGGCAGCAAAGCACCACCATCTGTTTGTTTTTCTTTTCTTTTTTCTTTTTTTTTTTTGCCTTCAGGGTTACGGATGGGGCTCAGTGCGTGCACTAAGAATTCACTGCTCCTGGAAGCTATTTTTTCCTTTTCGTGCCCTGTTTTTTATTGTTGTCATTGTTGTTGTTATTCTTATTGTTGTTCTTATTGCTATCGTTTCTTTTAGATAGGACAGAGAGAAATGGAGGGAGGGGGGAAGACAGAGAGGGGAAGAAAAGATAGACACCTCCAGACCTGCTTCACCGCCTGTGAATTGACCCCCCTGTAGGTGAGGAGCCGGGGGCTTAAACTGGGATCCTTATGCCAGTCCTTGCGTTTTGTGCCAAATGTGCTTAACTCACTGTGCCTCTGCCTGCTTCCCATCTGGTTGTTTCTAAGCATTCTGTGTAATGTGGCTTTTTTCACAGTGGATTTTAACAGGCGAATTTCTCAAATTACTCTCAGACCATTGTTTTGTCTTTTCCCTTGTCATATTGAGTATCTGGTGTTTAGAATATATTAATTTATATTTTATGAACATCTTTCTTTAGTAAGACACCTGGTAATTCCAGGGATCATGACTGACTGCTGTTTAGTTTTTAATTTAGAGGTGAGAGCTAGTGAGGGAGAAATGTGGACAGGGAGACATGAATGGAGACTCAGGAAAGAGAGAGAGAGAGAGAGAGAGAGCACAGCGTGGCTCTGCCTCCTGTGAAGCTTCCCCTGTGCAGGCGTTCTCATATGGTGACTGCTGTTTCAAGAACTTGTACAGTCTGTCTGTGTCTCTGTTTTTTTTCTTACTTCCCATTGCACCTGGGTTATAAATTGGGCTCAGTGCCTCAGGGATGAACCTTAATCCTGGTGGCCATATTTCCCCTCTTTTTTTTTTTTTTTTTTTTAATTTGACAAGACTGAGAGAGAAGGGAGAGAGCCTACGGTCTGTATTTCTTCATTGAAAAGCACTTGCCGTCCATGTAAAGAGGGAAAGGGCTCTAGAGAAGCAACCAGACCCAGGAGGGGCAGGGATTGAACCTGGGATCACATACTCAAGACCTGCTGCCCACCGCTGAGCCGTCTCCCCAGCTTCTATATTATTATCATCACCACCATTGTCATGTTAGCAAAGCACCGCTCAGCTCTGGCCGATGTGCAGCTTTGGTCTGAGGCATTGAACCTGAGACCTGAGAACCTCAGGCGGGAGAGTCTCTCTGCATCACCGTTATGCTGTCTTCCTCGCCCTCCATTATTTTTAAGCTCAATGACAAGCATATCTTTGAATATATAAAGCTTACTGGGAATTGATGAATTCGTCTCTTCAGATGCATTCTATGGTGTATCCACAAGGCGGCAGCAAACACCACAAGCCTGAGTTTCTAAGTGTTTAGGGAAGGAGAGCTCAGGCTTTGTTCACTGTGCGTTTCATTTAAGAATTATTTATTTACTTATTATGGGACAGAAACAGAGAAATTGAGAGGTGAGTGGAGATAGAGAGGGAGAGAGACAGAGAGACACAGCCCTGCCTCACCACGTGTGATGCCTTCCCTCTCCAGGTGCGGACCATGTGCTTGAACCTGGGTCCTTGTGCACTGCAGTGTGTGCATTTAGCCAGGTGTGCTGCCCACTGACCACTCACAGTGTGTTTCTTAAAAGATTTTTTAAAATGAGGTTCCATGTAAACATATCTATTGTTATCTAAAGATACGGAGAGTCTTTTTCTTAGTCAGATGCATTCTTCAGAGTGTTCACAAGGCGGCAGCAAAACACCACCATCTGATCGTTTTTCTTTTCTTTTTTTCTTTCTTTTTTTGCCTTCAGGGTTATTGCTGGGGCTCGGTGTGTGCGCTACGAATCCATTGCTCCTGGAAGCTATTTGTTTCCCCTTTTGATGCCCTTTTTTTTTTTTTTTTATCATTGTCATTGTTGTTGTTGTTGTTGTTGTTGTTGTTGTCATTGTCATTGTTGTTGGCCGCTGGCCAATCACTGACTAGGGGCCCGGACCCTCCTGGGCGTGTCCAAGCACACTGGCCAATGAGATTGCTGGTGGGGTTCTGGGCGTGGTCTAGGCCTCTGGCCTATCAGAGCCTGGCTGGCGCCCTGTGGGCGGGCCTTCTGAAGGAATCCCGCCAATGGGAGCTCAGAGCTGGCCTTAAAAGGCTGGGCGTGCTTCCAGGAAATGCGAAGCAGGGTTCAGCCCAGGGCCCTGCCTTGCAGAAGCTGTCCAGTGCGCATGTGTATAACTCCGTTTGTGCCTGTGCCTCTGTGGATTTGTGTGTGTGTGTGTGTGTGTGTGTGTGTCTGAGGGAGGGAGAGAGAGAGAGAACAACAGAATCACTGTGGCACAGGTGATTTTGTGCAAAACACTTGGCACATTCTGATTTACAGCTCAATATTGACACCAGGGCAGCTCTCCTTGGCCCTTGGTCACTTTTCTTCTTTTCAGATGTAAAGACACTAAAGAGGGAGAGGTTTTTGCCCTGAGGCTTGCACTGGGAACTAGCAGCTGCCCTGTTTGTGTTGCCAGACTAGGAAACCTGTGGTGCCTGTCCATGTGGAGAGTCTCCTGGATGAGTTCCTTCTCGAGCCTTTTTCGCTCGGTCCCGTTGGAGCTGCATATAGCTAATGATTTGGAGATTTTATTCCTTTGGACAATTCTTTTCCTGATGCAAAGTTTCTCTCCAGGTTTTAGCAATCAATTGTGTGAATGTCACATCGAATCCATTGTAGAAAATGACTACATCAGTGTCTCTCTCTCTCTTTCTCTCTCTCTCTCTCTCTCTCTCTCTATATATATATATATATATGTATGTAACATGTAGAGGTCTGAAAATATTTTTTAGCTAGAGACCTGCACAGCTCTGGATTAGGGTAGCAATGTGGATACACCTGGCCCTTCTGAGCCACAGTCATGAGAGACACCTCACAGAGCCATATCGTATATCACTCTACAAATCTCTCTCAGCACAAACTACCACTGCCAAATCATCTACTTCCCTCTTGCTCTTTTTGTCCACCGAGTCTTATCCCAAAACTGTAAATCAAAGAAGGAATAGACATAGTGCAGTTCCCTGCACACAGGACAGGCTGAGGCTGGACCAGGGAGATGCAATACGCCAGCCTGCATCTTGGCTGGAGCATCACTATGACTACTTCGAATTTGGAGAGGCGAGGGCAGTTTTGGAGAGTGGGCTGCCGGCCAAGGGTTGCTTCTCAGAGTGGCTAAGACCTAGATGTTCTAAGTGTTACCTTTCCTCACAAACATAAAATAGCAATGCCACTTGTAAGAAGTATGCATGGGCATGGAGGGTTTGTCTTCAGTGCTCTGGCACTGATCAACACAGGGCCAGAATTTCAGTCCTTGTCTGTCTCTGTCATTCTGTCTCTCTGACTGTCTCTATGTGCCTTCTTCACTGGGCCCTTACTGGAAGTCAGTGCATGCATCGTGAACTCAGCCTTCCTGGTGTTGAAATTTTCCTTTCTTTGCCCTTTGGATTATTTAGTCTCCTGCACATGGTGTAGTACAGTGGGGAACTGCGGAGACAGCGTTGCTGCTGCAGGTTCCAGGCATATGTCCATCTCCAGCTTCAGCTGTCCAGGCCCTCTGTGCTTGACTGCCATTCTCCAGGGCCCTGAGGCTGACACTCAGCCTCAATGCAGCCCTCCTCACCTTCCTGCACAGCATCCTTGTCCTTATTCCATGAGAGCCCCGGTCAAGGGAAGTGAAACTCTATCCCCCTGGCACACACACTGTGCTTTCCCTCTATTAAGCCAAATGGAAAGGATCTGTGGTACTGATGGCCACACCAGTGTCCAGATTTCCCATGCAAAACGGAAGCTTCCAGTGTTCAGAAAGAGGGTGTTTTGATGGCTGTGAAATGTCTTTTCCAAGTGCCTCATGGTGTTTCAAATCCCTTTGAAACCTGAAGTTCTTTCTTGTATCTAGGGAATATTTTCACCACTGGCCAGAAGGGCCGCCCAACTAGGAGCACAGCTATCCAGGGGTCAGGAGGTCTTCCAGCCTGCTAGCTCCTGGAGGGATTCCTGAGTATGTCCTCAGGGCCCAAGTGTAAAAGGTGTTTCCAATTGCCTTGATTAGCAGCAGCCAGGCCCTCAGGTGAGGGGCGGGGCTGTGATCTTGACTGGAAGCCCCTAATTTGGCCAATGGAGGCATCCATCTTTTTTTGTCTGTCCATAGCAAGGGCCCGGGGAGTTTGTGCTTCCTGCAAGCAGAGCGACATTGTATGGGACACTCATGCAAGCCTACTTCTGGGAATCTCTCTGAGTGTGATGTGTGGACCCCAGGACACCATGATCAGGGATGTGAGGCCACAGGAGCAATTGCCTTAGCCGGACCCAAAGGGTAGGTGTAAGGGGCCGGGTTCATCCACTATTGTTTGGTTCAACACACTTCCCATCTAAGTGGAAACACAGCCATTTCTGGGTACTTTCTGGGCTTGTAATCTGCTGCCCTGAGCAGTGGACTGAGAGCCTGGAGGCTGAGTAGGCAGCCAAACGTGACTGGACAGGCTCAAGCCCCTGAATTCTGAGGGGTGCCCCAGCTTCCCCCATTCGCAGTGTTTGGATCATAGTGAGGCATGGCATTGATTCGGAACTCAGGAGAGTGAGACATGAGAGTCCCTTTGCATATGCATTCTTGCTTAGCCACAATCTGGGCTAGCTGGCTTGCCCTGACCAGATAGGTTCTCTGTACATAAGTTGCAGGAGAGGCTGGCTCCCTTGCCACCCATGCTCTGAGACTACTTCAGGTGATCTCTGAGCACACACAGACACACACAAACAGACAGACAGACAGACAGACACACACACACACACACACACACACACACACATTACTGTCAGGTTGGTAGTAGAGCCTATGGTGAAGGCTGGGGCTGTCTGGGGTCTGTGGGCATGAGAGCTGCTGCCTTACAATCTCTACAAGCCAGGTTTGAACCTGTCATCAATGAACACAGTGTAGGAGGTTTTTGAATTCTGGTCTCTTTCCAACTCATCTATTTCTCTTCTCGCCTTCTCTATCTCTAACTCTCACATGCTCTCACAAACTCTTTCTTCACTCATTAATATTTTACTTAGATTCTTATTTTACTGACAGGCCCAGATAGACAAAGAGAGTTACCAGAGCACTGCTGAGCTCTGGCTTGTTGTGTGGGCGATTTCACCTAGGCTACTGGAGCCTCAGTTTGTAAGTCTTTCTGACACAAGCCTTATTCTGTCTCCTCATTTCCATGCCAGTATCACTCAGAGTTTATAATAAAGATATACATACATGTATATATGTACATATAGATTTATATATCTGTCATTTTTAGAATGTTCGACCTATGTATTTGACCTTCTTTCAGAATTACCACATTTATAACAGCCTAGTTTTTCTGAAATAATTGGCCATATAGTTGGAGCAGGATTCAATACAATTATAAATAATAGAACCTTCCAGTAGCATTTCTAATCGTGTTTCTATTAGCATCCTTATTGTAATTATCATGGCCCAGATCTTCCCTCCTTTTTCTAGTGTAAGCTTCAATACGTATGTGTTTGTTTTCTTTCTCCGGAAATCTTAATGTCCCTGGACCCTGAAGTGTTAGGGAATTTTTGAAGCAGCCCTCTGTTTCTCAGCAGATGGTTTCTATGTTTCTGCTGTCATCAGGTCTTCTTGTGGTTTTTGTCTTTATTTATTTTTATTGTTTCAAGTCCTCCTAGATCATCCCCATTTATTTGCATATTTATTTATTTAGTCAGGTATCACATGTGGCATCATTTCTTCTGCTTGAGAGATTTTCTCTTATAACTGAAGGGAACTTTTGATGCACAATACATTTCCTGGGGCAAATACTACACACATATGGTGAAGGCTTGGGTTGTCTGGGGTCTGTGGGCATTAGAGCTGCTGCGTGACAATCTCTACAACCCAGGTTTGAACCTGTCATGAATGAACACAGCCTAGGGGTTTATTGACTTCTGGTCTATTTCCAACTCTTCTATTTCTCTTCTCGCCATCTCTGTCTCTGACTCTCACAGGCTCTCTCTCACTCTGTCTGAACTCAGGAATATTTTACTTATATCCTTATTTTATTGACAGGCCCAGATATACAAAGAGAGTGGCCAGAGCACTGCTGAGCTCTGGCTGGTTTTGTTTGTGATTTCACCTAGGCTACTGGAGCCTCAGATTGGTAAGTCTCTCTGACTTAAGCCATATTCTGTCTCCTCATATCCATGGCAGTATCTCTCAGACTTTATAATAAAGATATACATCCATATACATATATAAATATACATATATATCTCTGTCATTTTTAGAATTGTCAACCTATGTAATTGATCTTAATCAGAATTCACACATTTACAACAGGTTCCTTTTTCCCTACTAATTGGCCACATAGTTGGAGCAGGATTCAATACAATTATAAATAATAGAACCTTCCAGTAGCATTTCTAATAGCATTTCTATCAGCATCCTTATTTTAATTATCATAGTACAGAACTTGCCTCCTTTCTCTAGTGTAAGCTTCAATAAATATGAGTTTCTTTTCATTCTCCCGAAATCTTAATTTCCCTGTTCTCTGAAGGGTCTCGGAACTTTTGAAGCAGCCCTTGATTCACAGCAGATGGTTTCTATGTTTCTGCTGTCATCAGGTCTTCTTGTGCTTTTTGTTTTTATTTTTCATTTGTTTCAAATCCTCCTAGATAACCCCCATTTACTTGCATATTTATTTATTTATTTGGTTCTATATTACATGAGGGGTCCATTCTTCTGCTTGATAGATTTTTCTCTTATAATTGAAGGGAAGTTTACACTCACAATACATATCCTGTCGTAAATACTACACACATATGGTGAAGGCTGGGGTTGTCTGGGGTCTGTGGACAGGAGACTGATGCCTTACAATCTCGACAACCCAGGTTTGAACCTGTCATGTATGAACACAGAGTGGGAGCTTTTGGACTTCTGGTCTCTTTCCAACTCTTCTATTTCTCTTCTTGCCTTCTCTGTCTCTGACTCTCACAGGCTCTCACTCACTCTGTCTGCACTCATTAATATTTTACTTTTATATTATTTGACTGACAGGCCCAGATATACAAAGCGAGTCACCAGGGCCCGGCTGAGCTCTGGATTGTTTTGTTGGCGATTTCACCTAGGTTTCTGGAGCCTCAGCTTTGTAAGTCTCTCTGGCACAAGCCATACTCTGTCTCCTCATAGCCATGCCAGTATCCCTCATAGTTGATAATAAAGATACACATACATATATGTACATATACATACATATATATATATATCAGACATTTTTAGAATTGTTGACCTTTTTATTTGATCTGAATGCAGAATTACCGCATTTATAATAGCCTCCTTATTCATAAATAATTGGTCACATAGTTGGAGCAGGATTCACTACAATTATAAATTATAAACTTTCCAGGAGCATTTCCAATAGCCTTTCTATCAGTATCCTTATTGTAATTATCATAGCACAGAACTTGCCTCCATTTTCTAGTGTAAGCTTCAAATCGTATGCGTTTCTTTTCATTCTCGGAATTCGTAATTTGCCTGGACCCTGTGTGTCAGGGAATTTTTGAAGCAGCCCTCTATTTCTCAGCAGACGTTTTCTATATTTCTGCTGTCATCAGGTCTTCCTGTGGTGTTTGTTTTTATTTTTTATTTTTTTCAAATCCTCTTAGATCATTCCCATTTATTTGCATATTTATTTATTTATTTATTTCGTCCGATATCACATGAGGGGTCATTTCTTCTGCCTGATAGATTTTCTCTTATAATTGAAGGGAACTTTTGACACACAATACATTTCCTTTTGCAGATACTACACACTACTACAACTGCTACTGCACTGTTTTTGACAGTGACATCCAATGCACAATGGATTAGTATTGCATGGCTCTAGAGAATGTTCACTATTTAACCTACAATGTTTTTAACCTCACAAATATTTATTCTGTTCTTTCTTGGGGGATGAATGGTTTACAGTCAACAGTTCCATATAGTAGTGGGCACGGGGGGGGATAATTTTTCCCACTACCCCTGTATTTCTGTACATCCTTTGTAACTTTCTTATTGAGGAGAAGCAAACAGTCATAAATTGAGAGAGCAGGGCCCAAGCAGGAAGAGAGACAGAGAGACATCTGCAGCTCTGATTTGTCACTAGCCCAGCTTTTCCCTAGCTGGGTAAGTGTGACCAGGGGCTCAAAACAGGGTCCTGGGATTCCACATAGTTCCCTGGCAGCTCCACCAGCTGTTCCTCCAACCCATGCTCCCTTCGTTGTCCATGTAACTATCGATCTGCTCTAGGCATTTCTCACCTTCATATGCCAGAAACTTAACACTTCTCCCTTCCACCCATGAAACTTTGACCTTTTGCTAGGGTGCAAAACAGCAACTCCAATCCAAGTTATTTTCGGGACAAGTGTGTACGTCTCTGTGGGAAGGTGTGTGTGTGTGTGTGTGTGTGTGTGTGTGTGTGTGTAAGTGTGCATAAGTGTGTTTCAGTTAAGATTACCGCTGTTGTTTCTTTATTCCTGACACAGGGACTTAGGAACTGGGTTGTGTTATGACAAAGGGAGTTTCCACTGCACAAGTGGTTTTTGAAGTATGAATTGGCACATTGGATTGTGGACTCTGTTGTGCATTCTCCCAGGTGGTCCTCAGATGGGTTCTTTCCTTTGCTGTTCCCATGCTGTGTGTAATTTTCTGGGTAGACTCAAAGAGGAGTGGCATGGGGAGCTCAGCTGCATTCTGCTGTATGTCCACAAGGTGGCGGCAAAGACCATAGTTGAGTGTAGTGATTCTGTAGAATGAGGAGAACTCTAGGAATTGTGGCCCGTGGACAGCAGGGTTGAAATTGACGTAGAGTGCCCTAGACATCTGTTCTTTCCTGTGGGGTGGGGGGATCCCCCATTTGGCTTTGCAAGTGGAAGGGGTTTCTCTCTTTGCCTGGGATGACTCTACTGGGAGCTTGTGAATCCCTGTGCTCAGCTGCATTCTGCTGGGTGTCCACAAGAGGGCAGCACCAGGGCGGGACTAAGGCTCCATGGGGCAAGTGCCCTGAGGCACTGGGCTAGGAGAGTGGCGACAGTGTTCCTGGGTGTGCCCCAAGAGCATGGCCAGCCTAGCGCAGGCAGGCAGTGTCCTAAGGACGGGCCCAGACAGGAGCTGTGGGTGTCGTGTTTGCAGAAACAGGGCCTTCAGAGGATGGCAGAAAGTCCCCGGGGGCGGGCCTCAGAGCCCGTGCCCAATGAGCCTGAGGGGAGGGCCCAGTGGGTATTCATAGAGACAGCTGGCCAATCAGAGAGGAGGAACGTCACCCTCAGGGGCGTGAAGCAAGAGCTGGCCAATGAGAACAGAGGAGGAGTTGCGTGGGCGGGCTTCAGAGAGCAGCCCACCAATGAGAGCCTGGGTGCTGGCTCTGGGTGGGCGTACCCCTGGAGGTCAGCCAATCAAGGTCCAGCGGAAGTGCCTGGGGGCGGGCCCTCGGGAGGCTGTCCAATGAGCGCCTGGGGTGGGCCTCGAGGGCGGAGCCCAGGAGGCTGGCCAATCATGGGGCAAGGGCGGTGACCTTCCTGGGCGTGCCTTAGGAACTGGCCTATCAGAGGGCGCCCCTCAGACAGCAGCCCGCCAATGGGAGCCAAGAGAAGGCTGGCTGGGGGCGTGTCCCTGGGACACCAGGCCAATCAGAGTCGAGCGGAAGTGGCTGGTGGGCGGGCCTTCCGGAGGCTGCCCAATCAGCGTGCTGCAGGGCCGTGTGGGCGGTGCTCAAGGCCGCTGGCCAATCACTGACTAGGGGCCCGGACCCTCCTGGGTGTGTCCAAGCACACTGGCCAATGAGATTGCTGGTGGGGTTCTGGGCGTGGTCTAGGCCTCTGGCCTATCAGAGCCTGGCTGGCGCCCTGTGGGCGGGCCTTCTGAAGGAATCCCGCCAATGGGAGCTCAGAGCTGGCCTTAAAAGGCTGGGCGTGCTTCCAGGAAATGCGAAGCAGGGTTCAGCCCAGGGCCCTGCCTTGCAGAAGCTGTCCAGTGCGCATGTGTATAACTCCGTTTGTGCCTGTGCCTCTGTGGATTTGTGTGTGTGTGTGTGTGTGTGTGTGTGTGTGTGTCTGAGGGAGGGAGAGAGAGAGCGAACAACAGAATCACTGTGGCACAGGTGATTTTGTGCAAAACACTTGGCACATTCTGATTTACAGCTCAATATTGACACCAGGGCAGCTCTCCTTGGCCCTTGGTCACTTTTCTTCTTTTCAGATGTAAAGACACTGAAGAGGGAGAGGTTTTTGCCCTGAGGCTTGCACTGGGAACTAGCAGCTGCCCTGTTTGTGTTGCCAGACTAGGAAACCTGTGGTGCCTGTCCATGTGGAGAGTCTCCTGGATGAGTTCCTTCTCGAGCCTTTTTCGCTCGGTCCCGTTGGAGCTGCATATAGCTAATGATTTGGAGATTTTATTCCTTTGGACAATTCTTTTCCTGATGCAAAGTTTCTCTCCAGGTTTTAGCAATCAGTTGTGTGAATGTCACATCGAATCCATTGTAGAAAATGACTACATCAGTGTCTCTCTCTCTCTTTCTCTCTCTCTCTCTCTCTCTATATATATATGTATGTAACATGTAGAGGTCTGAAAATATTTTTAGCTAGAGACCTGCACAACTCTGGATTAGGGTAGCAATGTGGATACACCTGGCCCTTCTGAGCCACAGTCATGAGAGACATCTCAGAGAGCCATATCGTATATCACTCTACAAATCTCTCTCAGCACAAACTACCACTGCCAAATCATCTACTTCCCTCTTGCTCTTTTTGTCCACCGAGTCTTATCCCAAAACTGTAAATCAAAGAAGAAATAGACATAGTGCAGTTCCCTGCACACAGCACAGGCTGAGGCTGGACCAGGGAGATGCAATACGCCAGCCTGCATCTTGGCTGGAGCATCACTATGACTACTTCGAATTTGGAGAGGCGAGGGCAGTTTTGGAGAGTGGGCTGCCGGCCAAGGGTTGCTTCTCAGAGTGGCTAAGACCTAGATGTTCTAAGTGTTACCTTTCCTCACAAACATAAAATAGCAATGCCACTTGTAAGAAGTATGGGCATGGAGGGTTTGTCTTCAGTGCTCTGGCACTGATCAACACAGGGCCAGAATTTCAGTCCTTGTCTGTCTCTGTCATTCTGTCTCTCTGACTGTCTCTACGTGCCTTCTTCACTGGGCCCTTACTGGAAGTCAGTGCATGCATCGTGAACTCAGCCTTCCTGGTGTTGAAATTTTCCTTTCTTTGCCCTTTGGATTATTTAGTCTCCTGCACATGGTGTAGTACAGAGGGGAACTGCGGAGACAGCGTTGCTGCTGCAGGTTCCAGGCATATGTCCATCTCCAGCTGCAGCTGTCCAGGCCCTCTGTGCTTGACTGCCATTCTCCAGGGCCCTGAGGCTGACACTCAGCCTCAATGCAGCCCTCCTCACCTTCCTGCACAGCATCCTTGTCCTTATTCCATGAGAGCCCCGGTCAAGGGAAGTGAAACTCTATCCCCCTGGCACACACACTGTGCTTTCCCTCTATTCAGCCAAATGGAAAGGATCTGTGGTACTGATGGCCACACCAGTGTCCAGATTTCCCATGCAAAACGGAAGCTTCCAGTGTTCAGAAAGAGGGTGTTTTGATGGCTGTGAAATGTCTTTTCCAAGTGCCTCATGGTGTTTCAAATCCCTTTGAAACCTGAAGTTCTTTCTTGTATCTAGGGAATATTTTCACCACTGGCCAGAAGGGCCGCCCAACTAGGAGCACAGCTATCCAGGGGTCAGGAGGTCTTCCAGCCTGCTAGCTCCTGGAGGGATTCCTGAGTATGTCCTCAGGGCCCAAGTGTAAAAGGTGTTTCCAATTGCCTTGATTAGCAGCAGCCAGGCCCTCAGGTGAGGGGCGGGGCTGTGATCTTGACTGGAAGCCCCTAATTTGGCCAATGGAGGCATCCATCTTTTTTTGTCTGTCCATAGCAAGGGCCCGGGGAGTTTGTGCTTCCTGCAAGCAGAGCGACATTGTATGGGACACTCATGCAAGCCTACTTCTGGGAATCTCTCTGAGTGTGATGTGTGGACCCCAGGACACCATGATCAGGGATGTGAGGCCACAGGAGCAATTGCCTTAGCCGGACCCAAAGGGTAGGTGTAAGGGGCCGGGTTCATCCACTATTGTTTGGTTCAACACACTTCCCATCTAAGTGGAAACACAGCCATTTCTGGGTACTTTCTGGGCTTGTAATCTGCTGCCCTGAGCAGTGGACTGAGAGCCTGGAGGCTGAGTAGGCAGCCAAACGTGACTGGACAGGCTCAAGCCCCTGAATTCTGAGGGGTGCCCCAGCTTCCCCCATTGGCAGTGTTTGGATCATAGTGAGGCATGGCATTGATTCGGAACTCAGGAGAGTGAGACATGAGAGTCCCTTTGCATATGCATTCTTGCTTAGCCACAATCTGGGCTAGCTGGCTTGCCCTGACCAGATAGGTTCTCTGTACATAAGTTGCAGGAGAGGCTGGCTCCCTTGCCACCCATGCTCTGAGACTACTTCAGGTGATCTCTGAGCACACACAGACACACACAAACAGACAGACAGACGGACACACACACACACACACACACACACACACACATTACTGTCAGGTTGGTAGTAGAGCCTATGGTGAAGGCTGGGGCTGTCTGGGGTCTGTGGGCATGAGAGCTGCTGCCTTACAATCTCTACAAGCCAGGTTTGAACCTGTCATCAATGAACACAGTGTAGGAGGTTTTTGAATTCTGGTCTCTTTCCAACTCATCTATTTCTCTTCTCGCCTTCTCTATCTCTAACTCTCACATGCTCTCACAAACTCTTTCTTCACTCATTAATATTTTACTTAGATTCTTATTTTACTGACAGGCCCAGATAGACAAAGAGTGTTACCAGAGCACTGCTGAGCTCTGGCTTGTTGTGTGGGCGATTTCACCTAGGCTACTGGAGCCTCAGTTTGTAAGTCTTTCTGACACAAGCCTTATTCTGTCTCCTCATTTCCATGCCAGTATCACTCAGAGTTTATAATAAAGATATACATACATGTATATATGTACATATAGATTTATATATCTGTCATTTTTAGAATGTTCGACCTATGTATTTGACCTTCTTTCAGAATTACCACATTTATAACAGCCTAGTTTTTCTGAAATAATTGGCCATATAGTTGGAGCAGGATTCAATACAATTATAAATAATAGAACCTTCCAGTAGCATTTCTAATCGTGTTTCTATTAGCATCCTTATTGTAATTATCATGGCCCAGATCTTCCCTCCTTTTTCTAGTGTAAGCTTCAATACGTATGTGTTTGTTTTCTTTCTCCGGAAATCTTAATGTCCCTGGACCCTGAAGTGTTAGGGAATTTTTGAAGCAGCCCTCTGTTTCTCAGCAGATGGTTTCTATGTTTCTGCTGTCATCAGGTCTTCTTGTGGTTTTTGTCTTTATTTATTTTTATTGTTTCAAGTCCTCCTAGATCATCCCCATTTATTTGCATATTTATTTATTTAGTCAGGTATCACATGTGGCATCATTTCTTCTGCTTGAGAGATTTTCTCTTATAACTGAAGGGAACTTTTGATGCACAATACATTTCCTGGGGCAAATACTACACACATATGGTGAAGGCTTGGGTTGTCTGGGGTCTGTGGGCATTAGAGCTGCTGCGTGACAATCTCTACAACCCAGGTTTGAACCTGTCATGAATGAACACAGCCTAGGGGTTTTTTGACTTCTGGTCTATTTCCAACTCTTCTATTTCTCTTCTCGCCATCTCTGTCTCTGACTCTCACAGGCTCTCTCTCACTCTGTCTGAACTCAGGAATATTTTACTTATATCCTTATTTTATTGACAGGCCCAGATATACAAAGAGAGTGGCCAGAGCACTGCTGAGCTCTGGCTGGTTTTGTTTGTGATTTCACCTAGGCTACTGGAGCCTCAGATTGGTAAGTCTCTCTGACTTAAGCCATATTCTGTCTCCTCATATCCATGGCAGTATCTCTCAGACTTTATAATAAAGATATACATCCATATACATATATAAATATACATATATATCTCTGTCATTTTTAGAATTGTCAACCTATGTAATTGATCTTAATCAGAATTCACACATTTACAACAGGTTCCTTTTTCCCTACTAATTGGCCACATAGTTGGAGCAGGATTCAATACAATTATAAATAATAGAACCTTCCAGTAGCATTTCTAATAGCATTTCTATCAGCATCCTTATTTTAATTATCATAGTACAGAACTTGCCTCCTTTCTCTAGTGTAAGCTTCAATAAATATGAGTTTCTTTTCATTCTCCCGAAATCTTAATTTCCCTGTTCTCTGAAGGGTCTCGGAACTTTTGAAGCAGCCCTTGATTCACAGCAGATGGTTTCTATGTTTCTGCTGTCATCAGGTCTTCTTGTGCTTTTTGTTTTTATTTTTCATTTGTTTCAAATCCTCCTAGATAACCCCCATTTACTTGCATATTTATTTATTTATTTGGTTCTATATTACATGAGGGGTCCATTCTTCTGCTTGATAGATTTTTCTCTTATAATTGAAGGGAAGTTTACACTCACAATACATATCCTGTCGTAAATACTACACACATATGGTGAAGGCTGGGGTTGTCTGGGGTCTGTGGACAGGAGACTGATGCCTTACAATCTCGACAACCCAGGTTTGAACCTGTCATGTATGAACACAGAGTGGGAGCTTTTGGACTTCTGGTCTCTTTCCAACTCTTCTATTTCTCTTCTTGCCTTCTCTGTCTCTGACTCTCACAGGCTCTCACTCACTCTGTCTGCACTCATTAATATTTTACTTTTATATTATTTGACTGACAGGCCCAGATATACAAAGCGAGTCACCAGGGCCCGGCTGAGCTCTGGATTGTTTTGTTGGCGATTTCACCTAGGTTTCTGGAGCCTCAGCTTTGTAAGTCTCTCTGGCACAAGCCATACTCTGTCTCCTCATAGCCATGCCAGTATCCCTCATAGTTGATAATAAAGATACACATACATATATGTACATATACATACATATATATATATATATCAGACATTTTTAGAATTGTTGACCTTTTTATTTGATCTGAATGCAGAATTACCGCATTTATAATAGCCTCCTTATTCATAAATAATTGGTCACATAGTTGGAGCAGGATTCACTACAATTATAAATTATAAACTTTCCAGGAGGATTTCCAATAGCCTTTCTATCAGTATCCTTATTGTAATTATCATAGCACAGAACTTGCCTCCATTTTCTAGTGTAAGCTTCAAATCGTATGCGTTTCTTTTCATTCTCGGAATTCGTAATTTGCCTGGACCCTGTGTGTCAGGGAATTTTTGAAGCAGCCCTCTATTTCTCAGCAGACGTTTTCTATATTTCTGCTGTCATCAGGTCTTCCTGTGGTGTCTGTTTTTATTTTTTATTTTTTTCAAATCCTCTTAGATCATTCCCATTTATTTGCATATTTATTTATTTATTTATTTCGTCCGATATCACATGAGGGGTCATTTCTTCTGCCTGATAGATTTTCTCTTATAATTGAAGGGAACTTTTGACACACAATACATTTCCTTTTGCAGATACTACACACTACTACAACTGCTACTGCACTGTTTTTGACAGTGACATCCAATGCACAATGGATTAGTATTGCATGGCTCTAGAGAATGTTCACTATTTAACCTACAATGTTTTTAACCTCACAAATATTTATTCTGTTCTTTCTTGGGGGATGAATGGTTTACAGTCAACAGTTCCATATAATAGTGGGCACGGGGGGGTAATTTTTCCCACTACCCCTGTATTTCTGTACATCCTTTGTAACTTTCTTATTGAGGAGAAGCAAACAGTCATAAATTGAGAGAGCAGGGCCCAAGCAGGAATAGAGACAGAGAGACATCTGCAGCTCTGATTTGTCACTAGCCCAGCTTTTCCCTAGCTGGGTAAGTGTGACCAGGGGCTCAAAACAGGGTCCTGGGATTCCACATAGTTCCCTGGCAGCTCCACCAGCTGTTCCTCCAACCCATGCTCCCTTCGTTGTCCATGTAACTATCGATCTGCTCTAGGCATTTCTCACCTTCATATGCCAGAAACTTAACACTTCTCCCTTCCACCCATGAAACTTTGACCTTTTGCTAGGGTGCAAAACAGCAACTCCAATCCAAGTTATTTTCGGGACAAGTGTGTACGTCTCTGTGGGAAGGTGTGTGTGTGTGTGTGTGTGTGTGTGTGTGTGTGTAAGTGTGCATAAGTGTGTTTCAGTTAAGATTACCGCTGTTGTTTCTTTATTCCTGACACAGGGACTTAGGAACTGGGTTGTGTTATGACAAAGGGAGTTTCCACTGCACAAGTGGTTTTTCAAGTATGAATTGGCACGTTGGATTGTGGACTCTGTTGTGCATTCTCCCAGGTGGTCCTCAGATGGGTTCTTTCCTTTGCTATTCCCATGCTGTGTGTAATTTTCTGGGTAGACTCAAAGAGGAGTGGCATGGGGAGCTCAGCTGCATTCTGCTGTATGTCCACAAGGTGGCGGCAAAGACCATAGTTGAGTGTAGTGATTCTGTGGAATGAGGAGAACTCTAGGAATTGTGGCCCATGGACAGCAGGGTTGAAATTGACGTAGAGTGCCCTAGACATCTGTTCTTTCCTGTGGGGTGGGGGGATCCCCCATTTGGCTTTGCAAGTGGAAGGGGTTTCTCTCTTTGCCTGGGATGACTCTACTGGGAGCTTGTGAATCCCTGTGCTCAGCTGCATTCTGCTGGGTGTCCACAAGAGGGCAGCACCAGGGTGGGACTAAGGCTCCATGGGGCAAGTGCCCTGAGGCACTGGGCTAGGAGAGTGGCGACAGTGTTCCTGGGTGTGCCCCAAGAGCATGGCCAGCCTAGCGCAGGCAGGCAGTGTCCTAAGGACGGGCCCAGACAGGAGCTGTGGGTGTCGTGTTTGCAGAAACAGGGCCTTCAGAGGATGGCAGAAAGTCCCCGGGGGCGGGCCTCAGAGCCCGTGCCCAATGAGCCTGAGGGGAGGGCCCAGTGGGTATTCATAGAGACAGCTGGCCAATCAGAGAGGAGGAACGTCACCCTCAGGGGCGTGAAGCAAGAGCTGGCCAATGAGAACAGAGGAGGAGTTGCGTGGGCGGGCTTCAGAGAGCAGCCCACCAATGAGAGCCTGGGTGCTGGCTCTGGGTGGGCGTACCCCTGGAGGTCAGCCAATCAAGGTCCAGCGGAAGTGCCTGGGGGCGGGCCCTCGGGAGGCTGTCCAATGAGCGCCTGGGGCGGGCCTCGTGGGCGGAGCCCAGGAGGCTGGCCAATCATGGGGCAAGGGCGGTGACCTTCCTGGGCGTGCCTTAGGAACTGGCCTATCAGAGGGCGCCCCTCAGACAGCAGCCCGCCAATGGGAGCCAAGAGAAGGCTGGCTGGGGGCGTGTCCCTGGGACACCAGGCCAATCAGAGTCGAGCGGAAGAGGCTGGTGGGCGGGCCTTCCGGAGGCTGCCCAATCAGCGTGCTGCAGGGCCGTGTGGGCGGTGCTCAAGGCCGCTGGCCAATCACTGACTAGGGGCCCGGACCCTCCTGGGCGTGTCCAAGCACACTGGCCAATGAGATTGCTGGTGGGGTTCTGGGCGTGGTCTAGGCCTCTGGCCTATCAGAGCCTGGCTGGCGCCCTGTGGGCGGGCCTTCTGAAGGAATCCCGCCAATGGGAGCTCAGAGCTGGCCTTAAAAGGCTGGGCGTGCTTCCAGGAAATGCGAAGCAGGGTTCAGCCCAGGGCCCTGCCTTGCAGAAGCTGTCCAGTGCGCATGTGTATAACTCCGTTTGTGCCTGTGCCTCTGTGGATTTGTGTGTGTGTGTGTGTGTGTGTGTGTGTGTGTGTGTGTGTCTGAGGGAGGGAGAGAGAGAGAGAACAACAGAATCACTGTGACACAGGTGATTTTGTGCAAAACACTTGGCACATTCTGATTTACAGCTCAATATTGACACCAGGGCAGCTCTCCTTGGCCCTTGGTCACTTTTCTTCTTTTCAGATGTAAAGACACTGAAGAGGGAGAGGTTTTTGCCCTGAGGCTTGCACTGGGAACTAGCAGCTGCCCTGTTTGTGTTGCCAGACTAGGAAACCTGTGGTGCCTGTCCATGTGGAGAGTCTCCTGGATGAGTTCCTTCTCGAGCCTTTTTCGCTCGGTCCCGTTGGAGCTGCATATAGCTAATGATTTGGAGATTTTATTCCTTTGGACAATTCTTTTCCTGATGCAAAGTTTCTCTCCAGGTTTTAGCAATCAATTGTGTGAATGTCACATCGAATCCATTGTAGAAAATGACTACATCAGTGTCTCTCTCTCTCTTTCTCTCTCTCTCTCTATCTATCTCTCTCTCTCTATATATATATGTATGTAACATGTAGAGGTCTGAAAATATTTTTTAGCTAGAGACCTGCACAGCTCTGGATTAGGGTAGCAATGTGGATACACCTGGCCCTTCTGAGCCACAGTCATGAGAGACATCTCACAGAGCCATATCGTATATCACTCTACAAATCTCTCTCAGCACAAACTACCACTGCCAAATCATCTACTTCCCTCTTGCTCTTTTTGTCCACCGAGTCTTATCCCAAAACTGTAAATCAAAGAAGAAATAGACATAGTGCAGTTCCCTGCACACAGGACAGGCTGAGGCTGGACCAGGGAGATGCAATACGCCAGCCTGCATCTTGGCTGGAGCATCACTATGACTACTTCGAATTTGGAGAGGCGAGGGCAGTTTTGGAGAGTGGGCTGCCAGCCAAGGGTTGCTTCTCAGAGTGGCTAAGACCTAGATGTTCTAAGTGTTACCTTTCCTCACAAACATAAAGTAGCAATGCCACTTGTAAGAAGTATGCATGGGCATGGAGGGTTTGTCTTCAGTGCTCTGGCACTGATCAACACAGGGCCAGAATTTCAGTCCTTGTCTGTCTCTGTCATTCTGTCTCTCTGACTGTCTCTACGTGCCTTCTTCACTGGGCCCTTACTGGAAGTCAGTGCATGCATCGTGAACTCAGCCTTCCTGGTGTTGAAATTTTCCTTTCTTTGCCCTTTGGATTATTTAGTCTCCTGCACATGGTGTAGTACAGAGGGGAACTGCGGAGACAGCGTTGCTGCTGCAGGTTCCAGGCATATGTCCATCTCCAGCTTCAGCTGTCCAGGCCCTCTGTGCTTGACTGCCATTCTCCAGGGCCCTGAGGCTGACACTCAGCCTCAATGCAGCCCTCCTCACCTTCCTGCACAGCATCCTTGTCCTTATTCCATGAGAGCCCCGGTCAAGGGAAGTGAAACTCGATCCCCCTGGCACACACACTGTGCTTTCCCTCTATTAAGCCAAATGGAAAGGATCTGTGGTACTGATGGCCACACCAGTGTCCAGATTTCCCATGCAAAACGGAAGCTTCCAGTGTTCAGAAAGAGGGTGTTTTGATGGCTGTGAAATGTCTTTTCCAAGTGCCTCATGGTGTTTCAAATCCCTTTGAAACCTGAAGTTCTTTCTTGTATCTAGGGAATATTTTCACCACTGGCCAGAAGGGCCGCCCAACTAGGAGCACAGCTATCCAGGGGTCAGGAGGTCTTCCAGCCTGCTAGCTCCTGGAGGGATTCCTGAGTATGTCCTCAGGGCCCAAGTGTAAAAGGTGTTTCCAATTGCCTTGATTAGCAGCAGCCAGGCCCTCAGGTGAGGGGCGGGGCTGTGATCTTGACTGGAAGCCCCAAATTTGGCCAATGGAGGCATCCATCTTTTTTTGTCTGTCCATAGCAAGGGCCCGGGGAGTTTGTGCTTCCTGCAAGCAGAGCGACATTGTATGGGACACTCATGCAAGCCTCCTTCTGGGAATCTCTCTGAGTGTGATGTGTGGACACCAGGACACCATGATCAGGGATGTGAGGCCACAGGAGCAATTGCCTTAGCCGGACCCAAAGGGTAGGTGTAAGGGGCCGGGTTCATCCACTATTGTTTGGTTCAACACACTTCCCATCTATGTGGAAACACAGCCCTTTCTGGGTACTTTCTGGGCTTGTAATCTGCTGCCCTGAGCAGTGGACTGAGAGCCTGGAGGCTGAGTAGGCAGCCAAACGTGACTGGACAGGCTCAAGCCCCGGAATTCTGAGGGGTGACCCAGCTTCCCCCATTGGCAGTGTTTGGATCATAGTGAGGCATGGCATTGATTCGGAACTCAGGAGAGTGAGACATGAGAGTCCCTTTGCATATGCATTCTTGCTTAGCCACAATCTGGGCTAGCTGGCTTGCCCTGACCAGATAGGTTCTCTGTACATAAGTTGCAGGAGAGGCTGGCTCCCTTGCCACCCATGCTCTGAGACTACTACAGGTGATCTCTGAGCACACACAGACACACACAAACAGACACACACACACACACACACACACACACACACATTACTGTCAGGTTGGTAGTAGAGCCTATGGTGAAGGCTGGGGCTGTCTGGGGTCTGTGGGCATGAGAGCTGCTGCCTTACAATCTCTACAAGCCAGGTTTGAACCTGTCATCAATGAACACAGTGTAGGAGGTTTTTGAATTCTGGTCTCTTTCCAACTCATCTATTTCTCTTCTCGCCTTCTCTATCTCTAACTCTCACATGCTCTCACACACTCTGTCTTCACTCATTAATATTTTACTTAGATTCTTATTTTACTGACAGGCCCAGATAGACAAAGAGAGTTACCAGAGCACTGCTGAGCTCTGGCTTGTTGTGTGGGCGATTTCACCTAGGCTACTGGAGCCTCAGTTTGTAAGTCTTTCTGACACAAGCCATATTCTGTCTCCTCATTTCCATGCCAGTATCACTCAGAGTTTATAATAAAGATATACATACATGTATATATGTACATATAGATTTATATATCTGTCATTTTTAGAATGTTCGACCTATGTATTTGACCTTCTTTCAGAATTACCACATTTATAACAGCCTAGTTTTTCTGAAATAATTGGCCATATAGTTGGAGCAGGATTCAATACAATTATAAATAATAGAACCTTCCAGTAGCATTTCTAATCGTGTTTCTATTAGCATCCTTATTGTAATTATCATGGCCCAGATCTTCCCTCCTTTTTCTAGTGTAAGCTTCAATACGTATGTGTTTGTTTTCTTTCTCCGGAAATCTTAATGTCCCTGGACCCTGAAGTGTTAGGGAATTTTTGAAGCAGCCCTCTGTTTCTCAGCAGATGGTTTCTATGTTTCTGCTGTCATCAGGTCTTCTTGTGGTTTTTGTCTTTATTTATTTTTATTGTTTCAAGTCCTCCTAGATCATCCCCATTTATTTGCATATTTATTTATTTAGTCAGGTATCACATGTGGCATCATTTCTTCTGCTTGAGAGATTTTCTCTTATAACTGAAGGGAACTTTTGATGCACAATACATTTCCTGGGGCAAATACTACACACATATGGTGAAGGCTTGGGTTGTCTGGGGTCTGTGGGCATTAGAGCTGCTGCGTGACAATCTCTACAACCCAGGTTTGAACCTGTCATGAATGAACACAGCCTAGGGGTTTTTTGACTTCTGGTCTATTTCCAACTCTTCTATTTCTCTTCTCGCCATCTCTGTCTCTGACTCTCACAGGCTCTCTCTCACTCTGTCTGAACTCAGGAATATTTTACTTATATCCTTATTTTATTGACAGGCCCAGATATACAAAGAGAGTGGCCAGAGCACTGCTGAGCTCTGGCTGGTTTTGTTTGTGATTTCACCTAGGCTACTGGAGCCTCAGATTGGTAAGTCTCTCTGACTTAAGCCATATTCTGTCTCCTCATATCCATGGCAGTATCTCTCAGACTTTATAATAAAGATATACATCCATATACATATATAAATATACATATATATCTCTGTCATTTTTAGAATTGTCAACCTATGTAATTGATCTTAATCAGAATTCACACATTTACAACAGGTTCCTTTTTCCCTACTAATTGGCCACATAGTTGGAGCAGGATTCAATACAATTATAAATAATAGAACCTTCCAGTAGCATTTCTAATAGCATTTCTATCAGCATCCTTATTTTAATTATCATAGTACAGAACTTGCCTCCTTTCTCTAGTGTAAGCTTCAATAAATATGAGTTTCTTTTCATTCTCCCGAAATCTTAATTTCCCTGTTCTCTGAAGGGTCTCGGAACTTTTGAAGCAGCCCTTGATTCACAGCAGATGGTTTCTATGTTTCTGCTGTCATCAGGTCTTCTTGTGCTTTTTGTTTTTATTTTTCATTTGTTTCAAATCCTCCTAGATAACCCCCATTTACTTGCATATTTATTTATTTATTTATTTATTTGGTTCTATATTACATGAGGGGTCCATTCTTCTGCTTGATAGATTTTTCTCTTATAATTGAAGGGAAGTTTACACTCACAATACATATCCTGTCGTAAATACTACACACATATGGTGAAGGCTGGGGTTGTCTGGGGTCTGTGGACAGGAGACTGATGCCTTACAATCTCGACAACCCAGGTTTGAACCTGTCATGTATGAACACAGAGTGGGAGCTTTTGGACTTCTGGTCTCTTTCCAACTCTTTTATTTCTCTTCTTGCCTTCTCTGTCTCTGACTCTCACAGGCTCTCACTCACTCTGTCTGCACTCATTAATATTTTACTTTTATATTATTTGACTGACAGGCCCAGATATACAAAGCGAGTCACCAGGGCCCGGCTGAGCTCTGGATTGTTTTGTTGGCGATTTCACCTAGGTTTCTGGAGCCTCAGCTTTGTAAGTCTCTCTGGCACAAGCCATACTCTGTCTCCTCATAGCCATGCCAGTATCCCTCATAGTTGATAATAAAGATACACATACATATATGTACATATACATACATATATATATATATCAGACATTTTTAGAATTGTTGACCTTTTTATTTGATCTGAATGCAGAATTACCGCATTTATAATAGCCTCCTTATTCATAAATAATTGGTCACATAGTTGGAGCAGGATTCACTACAATTATAAATTATAAACTTTCCAGGAGCATTTCCAATAGCCTTTCTATCAGTATCCTTATTGTAATTATCATAGCACAGAACTTGCCTCCATTTTCTAGTGTAAGCTTCAAATCGTATGCGTTTCTTTTCATTCTCAGAATTCGTAATTTGCCTGGACCCTGTGTGTCAGGGAATTTTTGAAGCAGCCCTCTATTTCTCAGCAGACGTTTTCTATATTTCTGCTGTCATCAGGTCTTCCTGTGGTGTTTGTTTTTATTTTTTATTTTTTTCAAATCCTCTTAGATCATTCCCATTTATTTGCATATTTATTTATTTATTTATTTCGTCCGATATCACATGAGGGGTCATTTCTTCTGCCTGATAGATTTTCTCTTATAATTGAAGGGAACTTTTGACACACAATACATTTCCTTTTGCAGATACTACACACTACTACAACTGCTACTGCACTGTTTTTGACAGTGACATCCAATGCACAATGGATTAGTATTGCATGGCTCTAGAGAATGTTCACTATTTAACCTACAATGTTTTTAACCTCACAAATATTTATTCTGTTCTTTCTTGGGGGATGAATGGTTTACAGTCAACAGTTCCATATAGTAGTGGGCACGGGGGGGGGGTAATTTTTCCCACTACCCCTGTATTTCTGTACATCCTTTGTAACTTTCTTATTGAGGAGAAGCAAACAGTCATAAATTGAGAGAGCAGGGCCCAAGCAGGAATAGAGACAGAGAGACATCTGCAGCTCTGATTTGTCACTAGCCCAGCTTTTCCCTAGCTGGGTAAGTGTGACCAGGGGCTCAAAACAGGGTCCTGGGATTCCACATAGTTCCCTGGCAGCTCCACCAGCTGTTCCTCCAACCCATGCTCCCTTCGTTGTCCATGTAACTATCGATCTGCTCTAGGCATTTCTCACCTTCATATGCCAGAAACTTAACACTTCTCCCTTCCACCCATGAAACTTTGACCTTTTGCTAGGGTGCAAAACAGCAACTCCAATCCAAGTTATTTTCGGGACAAGTGTGTACGTCTCTGTGGGAAGGTGTGTCTGTGTGTGTGTGTGTGTGTGTGTGTGTGTAGGTGTGCATAAGTGTGTTTCAGTTAAGATTACCGCTGTTGTTTCTTTATTCCTGACACAGGGACTTAGGAACTGGGTTGTGTTATGACAAAGGAAGTTTCCACTGCACAAGTGGTTTTTCAAGTATGAATTGGCACATTGGATTGTGGACTCTGTTGTGCATTCTCCCAGGTGGTCCTCAGATGGGTTCTTTCCTTTGCTATTCCCATGCTGTGTGTAATTTTCTGGGTAGACTCAAAGAGGAGTGGCATGGGGAGCTCAGCTGCATTCTGCTGTATGTCCACAAGGTGGCGGCAAAGACCATAGTTGAGTGTAGTGATTCTGTGGAATGAGGAGAACTCTAGGAATTGTGGCCCGTGGACAGCAGGGTTGAAATTGACGTAGAGTGCCCTAGACATCTGTTCTTTCCTGTGGGGTGGGGGGATCCCCCATTTGGCTTTGCAAGTGGAAAGGGGTTTCTCTCTTTGCCTGGGATGACTCTACTGGGAGCTTGTGAATCCCTGTGCTCAGCTGCATTCTGCTGGGTGTCCACAAGAGGGCAGCACCAGGGCGGGACTAAGGCTCCATGGGGCAAGTGCCCTGAGGCACTGGGCTAGGAGAGTGGCGACAGTGTTCCTGGGTGTGCCCCAAGAGCATGGCCAGCCTAGCGCAGGCAGGCAGTGTCCTAAGGACGGGCCCAGACAGGAGCTGTGGGTGTCGTGTTTGCAGAAACAGGGCCTTCAGAGGATGGCAGAAAGTCCCCGGGGGCGGGCCTCAGAGCCCGTGCCCAATGAGCCTGAGGGGAGGGCCCAGTGGGTATTCATAGAGACAGCTGGCCAATCAGAGAGGAGGAACGTCACCCTCAGGGGCGTGAAGCAAGAGCTGGCCAATGAGAACAGAGGAGGAGTTGCGTGGGCGGGCTTCAGAGAGCAGCCCACCAATGAGAGCCTGGGTGCTGGCTCTGGGTGGGCGTACCCCTGGAGGTCAGCCAATCAAGGTCCAGCGGAAGTGCCTGGGGGCGGGCCCTCGGGAGGCTGTCCAATGAGCGCCTGGGGCGGGCCTCGTGGGCGGAGCCCAGGAGGCTGGCCAATCATGGGGCAAGGGCGGTGACCTTCCTGGGCGTGCCTTAGGAACTGGCCTATCAGAGGGCGCCCCTCAGACAGCAGCCCGCCAATGGGAGCCAAGAGAAGGCTGGCTGGGGGCGTGTCCCTGGGACACCAGGCCAATCAGAGTCGAGCGGAAGAGGCTGGTGGGCGGGCCTTCCGGAGGCTGCCCAATCAGCGTGCTGCAGGGCCGTGTGGGCGGTGCTCAAGGCCGCTGGCCAATCACTGACTAGGGGCCCGGACCCTCCTGGGCGTGTCCAAGCACACTGGCCAATGAGATTGCTGGTGGGGTTCTGGGCGTGGTCTAGGCCTCTGGCCTATCAGAGCCTGGCTGGCGCCCTGTGGGCGGGCCTTCTGAAGGAATCCCGCCAATGGGAGCTCAGAGCTGGCCTTAAAAGGCTGGGCGTGCTTCCAGGAAATGCGAAGCAGGGTTCAGCCCAGGGCCCTGCCTTGCAGAAGCTGTCCAGTGCGCATGTGTATAACTCCGTTTGTGCCTGTGCCTCTGTGGATTTGTGTGTGTGTGTGTGTGTGTGTGTGTGTGTCTGAGGGAGGGAGAGAGAGAGCGAACAGCAGAATCACTGTGGCACAGGTGATTTTGTGCAAAACACTTGGCACATTCTGATTTACAGCTCAATATTGACACCAGGGCAGCTCTCCTTGGCCCTTGGTCACTTTTCTTCTTTTCAGATGTAAAGACACTGAAGAGGGAGAGGTTTTTGCCCTGAGGCTTGCACTGGGAACTAGCAGCTGCCCTGTTTGTGTTGCCAGACTAGGAAACCTGTGGTGCCTGTCCATGTGGAGAGTCTCCTGGATGAGTTCCTTCTCGAGCCTTTTTCGCTCGGTCCCGTTGGAGCTGCATATAGCTAATGATTTGGAGATTTTATTCCTTTGGACAATTCTTTTCCTGATGCAAAGTTTCTCTCCAGGTTTTAGCAATCAGTTGTGTGAATGTCACATCGAATCCATTGTAGAAAATGACTACATCAGTCTCTCTCTCTCTCTTTCTCTCTCTCTCTCTCTCTCTCTCTATATATATATATATATGTATGTAACATGTAGAGGTCTGAAAATATTTTTTAGCTAGAGACCTGCACAGCTCTGGATTAGGGTAGCAATGTGGATACACCTGGCCCTTCTGAGCCACAGTCATGAGAGACATCTCACAGAGCCATATCGTATATCACTCTACAAATCTCTCTCAGCACAAACTACCACTGCCAAATCATCTACTTCCCTCTTGCTCTTTTTGTCCACCGAGTCTTATCCCAAAACTGTAAATCAAAGAAGAAATAGACATAGTGCAGTTCCCTGCACACAGCACAGGCTGAGGCTGGACCAGGGAGATGCAATACGCCAGCCTGCATCTTGGCTGGAGCATCACTATGACTACTTCGAATTTGGAGAGGCGAGGGCAGTTTTGGAGAGTGGGCTGCCGGCCAAGGGTTGCTTCTCAGAGTGGCTAAGACCTAGATGTTCTAAGTGTTACCTTTCCTCACAAACATAAAATAGCAATGCCACTTGTAAGAAGTATGGGCATGGAGGGTTTGTCTTCAGTGCTCTGGCACTGATCAACACAGGGCCAGAATTTCAGTCCTTGTCTGTCTCTGTCATTCTGTCTCTCTGACTGTCTCTACGTGCCTTCTTCACTGGGCCCTTACTGGAAGTCAGTGCATGCATCGTGAACTCAGCCTTCCTGGTGTTGAAATTTTCCTTTCTTTGCCCTTTGGATTATTTAGTCTCCTGCACATGGTGTAGTACAGAGGGGAACTGCGGAGACAGCGTTGCTGCTGCAGGTTCCAGGCATATGTCCATCTCCAGCTGCAGCTGTCCAGGCCCTCTGTGCTTGACTGCCATTCTCCAGGGCCCTGAGGCTGACACTCAGCCTCAATGCAGCCCTCCTCACCTTCCTGCACAGCATCCTTGTCCTTATTCCATGAGAGCCCCGGTCAAGGGAAGTGAAACTCGATCCCCCTGGCACACACACTGTGCTTTCCCTCTATTAAGCCAAATGGAAAGGATCTGTGGTACTGATGGCCACACCAGTGTCCAGATTTCCCATGCAAAACGGAAGCTTCCAGTGTTCAGAAAGAGGGTGTTTTGATGGCTGTGAAATGTCTTTTCCAAGTGCCTCATGGTGTTTCAAATCCCTTTGAAACCTGAAGTTCTTTCTTGTATCTAGGGAATATTTTCACCACTGGCCAGAAGGGCCGCCCAACTAGGAGCACAGCTATCCAGGGGTCAGGAGGTCTTCCAGCCTGCTAGCTCCTGGAGGGATTCCTGAGTATGTCCTCAGGGCCCAAGTGTAAAAGGTGTTTCCAATTGCCTTGATTAGCAGCAGCCAGGCCCTCAGGTGAGGGGCGGGGCTGTGATCTTGACTGGAAGCCCCTAATTTGGCCAATGGAGGCATCCATCTTTTTTTGTCTGTCCATAGCAAGGGCCCGGGGAGTTTGTGCTTCCTGCAAGCAGAGCGACATTGTATGGGACACTCATGCAAGCCTACTTCTGGGAATCTCTCTGAGTGTGATGTGTGGACCCCAGGACACCATGATCAGGGATGTGAGGCCACAGGAGCAATTGCCTTAGCCGGACCCAAAGGGTAGGTGTAAGGGGCCGGGTTCATCCACTATTGTTTGGTTCAACACACTTCCCATCTAAGTGGAAACACAGCCATTTCTGGGTACTTTCTGGGCTTGTAATCTGCTGCCCTGAGCAGTGGACTGAGAGCCTGGAGGCTGAGTAGGCAGCCAAACGTGACTGGACAGGCTCAAGCCCCTGAATTCTGAGGGGTGCCCCAGCTTCCCCCATTGGCAGTGTTTGGATCATAGTGAGGCATGGCATTGATTCGGAACTCAGGAGAGTGAGACATGAGAGTCCCTTTGCATATGCATTCTTGCTTAGCCACAATCTGGGCTAGCTGGCTTGCCCTGACCAGATAGGTTCTCTGTACATAAGTTGCAGGAGAGGCTGGCTCCCTTGCCACCCATGCTCTGAGACTACTTCAGGTGATCTCTGAGCACACACAGACACACACAAACAGACAGACAGACGGACACACACACACACACACACACACACATTACTGTCAGGTTGGTAGTAGAGCCTATGGTGAAGGCTGGGGCTGTCTGGGGTCTGTGGGCATGAGAGCTGCTGCCTTACAATCTCTACAAGCCAGGTTTGAACCTGTCATCAATGAACACAGTGTAGGAGGTTTTTGAATTCTGGTCTCTTTCCAACTCATCTATTTCTCTTCTCGCCTTCTCTATCTCTAACTCTCACATGCTCTCACAAACTCTTTCTTCACTCATTAATATTTTACTTAGATTCTTATTTTACTGACAGGCCCAGATAGACAAAGAGAGTTACCAGAGCACTGCTGAGCTCTGGCTTGTTGTGTGGGCGATTTCACCTAGGCTACTGGAGCCTCAGTTTGTAAGTCTTTCTGACACAAGCCTTATTCTGTCTCCTCATTTCCATGCCAGTATCACTCAGAGTTTATAATAAAGATATACATACATGTATATATGTACATATAGATTTATATATCTGTCATTTTTAGAATGTTCGACCTATGTATTTGACCTTCTTTCAGAATTACCACATTTATAACAGCCTAGTTTTTCTGAAATAATTGGCCATATAGTTGGAGCAGGATTCAATACAATTATAAATAATAGAACCTTCCAGTAGCATTTCTAATCGTGTTTCTATTAGCATCCTTATTGTAATTATCATGGCCCAGATCTTCCCTCCTTTTTCTAGTGTAAGCTTCAATACGTATGTGTTTGTTTTCTTTCTCCGGAAATCTTAATGTCCCTGGACCCTGAAGTGTTAGGGAATTTTTGAAGCAGCCCTCTGTTTCTCAGCAGATGGTTTCTATGTTTCTGCTGTCATCAGGTCTTCTTGTGGTTTTTGTCTTTATTTATTTTTATTGTTTCAAGTCCTCCTAGATCATCCCCATTTATTTGCATATTTATTTATTTAGTCAGGTATCACATGTGGCATCATTTCTTCTGCTTGAGAGATTTTCTCTTATAACTGAAGGGAACTTTTGATGCACAATACATTTCCTGGGGCAAATACTACACACATATGGTGAAGGCTTGGGTTGTCTGGGGTCTGTGGGCATTAGAGCTGCTGCGTGACAATCTCTACAACCCAGGTTTGAACCTGTCATGAATGAACACAGCCTAGGGGTTTTTTGACTTCTGGTCTATTTCCAACTCTTCTATTTCTCTTCTCGCCATCTCTGTCTCTGACTCTCACAGGCTCTCTCTCACTCTGTCTGAACTCAGGAATATTTTACTTATATCCTTATTTTATTGACAGGCCCAGATATACAAAGAGAGTGGCCAGAGCACTGCTGAGCTCTGGCTGGTTTTGTTTGTGATTTCACCTAGGCTACTGGAGCCTCAGATTGGTAAGTCTCTCTGACTTAAGCCATATTCTGTCTCCTCATATCCATGGCAGTATCTCTCAGACTTTATAATAAAGATATACATCCATATACATATATAAATATACATATATATCTCTGTCATTTTTAGAATTGTCAACCTATGTAATTGATCTTAATCAGAATTCACACATTTACAACAGGTTCCTTTTTCCCTACTAATTGGCCACATAGTTGGAGCAGGATTCAATACAATTATAAATAATAGAACCTTCCAGTAGCATTTCTAATAGCATTTCTATCAGCATCCTTATTTTAATTATCATAGTACAGAACTTGCCTCCTTTCTCTAGTGTAAGCTTCAATAAATATGAGTTTCTTTTCATTCTCCCGAAATCTTAATTTCCCTGTTCTCTGAAGGGTCTCGGAACTTTTGAAGCAGCCCTTGATTCACAGCAGATGGTTTCTATGTTTCTGCTGTCATCAGGTCTTCTTGTGCTTTTTGTTTTTATTTTTCATTTGTTTCAAATCCTCCTAGATAACCCCCATTTACTTGCATATTTATTTATTTATTTGGTTCTATATTACATGAGGGGTCCATTCTTCTGCTTGATAGATTTTTCTCTTATAATTGAAGGGAAGTTTACACTCACAATACATATCCTGTCGTAAATACTACACACATATGGTGAAGGCTGGGGTTGTCTGGGGTCTGTGGACAGGAGACTGATGCCTTACAATCTCGACAACCCAGGTTTGAACCTGTCATGTATGAACACAGAGTGGGAGCTTTTGGACTTCTGGTCTCTTTCCAACTCTTCTATTTCTCTTCTTGCCTTCTCTGTCTCTGACTCTCACAGGCTCTCACTCACTCTGTCTGCACTCATTAATATTTTACTTTTATATTATTTGACTGACAGGCCCAGATATACAAAGCGAGTCACCAGGGCCCGGCTGAGCTCTGGATTGTTTTGTTGGCGATTTCACCTAGGTTTCTGGAGCCTCAGCTTTGTAAGTCTCTCTGGCACAAGCCATACTCTGTCTCCTCATAGCCATGCCAGTATCCCTCATAGTTGATAATAAAGATACACATACATATATGTACATATACATACATATATATATATATCAGACATTTTTAGAATTGTTGACCTTTTTATTTGATCTGAATGCAGAATTACCGCATTTATAATAGCCTCCTTATTCATAAATAATTGGTCACATAGTTGGAGCAGGATTCACTACAATTATAAATTATAAACTTTCCAGGAGCATTTCCAATAGCCTTTCTATCAGTATCCTTATTGTAATTATCATAGCACAGAACTTGCCTCCATTTTCTAGTGTAAGCTTCAAATCGTATGCGTTTCTTTTCATTCTCAGAATTCGTAATTTGCCTGGACCCTGTGTGTCAGGGAATTTTTGAAGCAGCCCTCTATTTCTCAGCAGACGTTTTCTATATTTCTGCTGTCATCAGGTCTTCCTGTGGTGTTTGTTTTTATTTTTTATTTTTTTCAAATCCTCTTAGATCATTCCCATTTATTTGCATATTTATTTATTTATTTATTTCATCCGATATCACATGAGGGGTCATTTCTTCTGCCTGATAGATTTTCTCTTATAATTGAAGGGAACTTTTGACACACAATACATTTCCTTTTGCAGATACTACACACTACTACAACTGCTACTGCACTGTTTTTGACAGTGACATCCAATGCACAATGGATTAGTATTGCATGGCTCTAGAGAATGTTCACTATTTAACCTACAATGTTTTTAACCTCACAAATATTTATTCTGTTCTTTCTTGGGGGATGAATGGTTTACAGTCAACAGTTCCATATAGTAGTGGGCACGGGGGGGGGGTAATTTTTCCCACTACCCCTGTATTTCTGTACATCCTTTGTAACTTTCTTATTGAGGAGAAGCAAACAGTCATAAATTGAGAGAGCAGGGCCCAAGCAGGAATAGAGACAGAGAGACATCTGCAGCTCTGATTTGTCACTAGCCCAGCTTTTCCCTAGCTGGGTAAGTGTGACCAGGGGCTCAAAACAGGGTCCTGGGATTCCACATAGTTCCCTGGCAGCTCCACCAGCTGTTCCTCCAACCCATGCTCCCTTCGTTGTCCATGTAACTATCGATCTGCTCTAGGCATTTCTCACCTTCATATGCCAGAAACTTAACACTTCTCCCTTCCACCCATGAAACTTTGACCTTTTGCTAGGGTGCAAAACAGCAACTCCAATCCAAGTTATTTTCGGGACAAGTGTGTACGTCTCTGTGGGAAGGTGTGTCTGTGTGTGTGTGTGTGTGTGTGTGTGTGTAGGTGTGCATAAGTGTGTTTCAGTTAAGATTACCGCTGTTGTTTCTTTATTCCTGACACAGGGACTTAGGAACTGGGTTGTGTTATGACAAAGGAAGTTTCCACTGCACAAGTGGTTTTTCAAGTATGAATTGGCACATTGGATTGTGGACTCTGTTGTGCATTCTCCCAGGTGGTCCTCAGATGGGTTCTTTCCTTTGCTATTCCCATGCTGTGTGTAATTTTCTGGGTAGACTCAAAGAGGAGTGGCATGGGGAGCTCAGCTGCATTCTGCTGTATGTCCACAAGGTGGCGGCAAAGACCATAGTTGAGTGTAGTGATTCTGTGGAATGAGGAGAACTCTCGGAATTGTGGCCCGTGGACAGCAGGGTTGAAATTGACGTAGAGTGCCCTAGACATCTGTTCTTTCCTGTGGGGTGGGGGGATCCCCCATTTGGCTTTGCAAGTGGAAAGGGGTTTCTCTCTTTGCCTGGGATGACTCTACTGGGAGCTTGTGAATCCCTGTGCTCAGCTGCATTCTGCTGGGTGTCCACAAGAGGGCAGCACCAGGGCGGGACTAAGGCTCCATGGGGCAAGTGCCCTGAGGCACTGGGCTAGGAGAGTGGCGACAGTGTTCCTGGGTGTGCCCCAAGAGCATGGCCAGCCTAGCGCAGGCAGGCAGTGTCCTAAGGACGGGCCCAGACAGGAGCTGTGGGTGTCGTGTTTGCAGAAACAGGGCCTTCAGAGGATGGCAGAAAGTCCCCGGGGGCGGGCCTCAGAGCCCGTGCCCAATGAGCCTGAGGGGAGGGCCCAGTGGGTATTCATAGAGACAGCTGGCCAATCAGAGAGGAGGAACGTCACCCTCAGGGGCGTGAAGCAAGAGCTGGCCAATGAGAACAGAGGAGGAGTTGCGTGGGCGGGCTTCAGAGAGCAGCCCACCAATGAGAGCCTGGGTGCTGGCTCTGGGTGGGCGTACCCCTGGAGGTCAGCCAATCAAGGTCCAGCGGAAGTGCCTGGGGGCGGGCCCTCGGGAGGCTGTCCAATGAGCGCCTGGGGCGGGCCTCGTGGGCGGAGCCCAGGAGGCTGGCCAATCATGGGGCAAGGGCGGTGACCTTCCTGGGCGTGCCTTAGGAACTGGCCTATCAGAGGGCGCCCCTCAGACAGCAGCCCGCCAATGGGAGCCAAGAGAAGGCTGGCTGGGGGCGTGTCCCTGGGACACCAGGCCAATCAGAGTCGAGCGGAAGAGGCTGGTGGGCGGGCCTTCCGGAGGCTGCCCAATCAGCGTGCTGCAGGGCCGTGTGGGCGGTGCTCAAGGCCGCTGGCCAATCACTGACTAGGGGCCCGGACCCTCCTGGGCGTGTCCAAGCACACTGGCCAATGAGATTGCTGGTGGGGTTCTGGGCGTGGTCTAGGCCTCTGGCCTATCAGAGCCTGGCTGGCGCCCTGTGGGCGGGCCTTCTGAAGGAATCCCGCCAATGGGAGCTCAGAGCTGGCCTTAAAAGGCTGGGCGTGCTTCCAGGAAATGCGAAGCAGGGTTCAGCCCAGGGCCCTGCCTTGCAGAAGCTGTCCAGTGCGCATGTGTATAACTCCGTTTGTGCCTGTGCCTCTGTGGATTTGTGTGTGTGTGTGTGTGTGTGTGTGTGTGTGTGTGTGTGTCTGAGGGAGGGAGAGAGAGAGCGAACAGCAGAATCACTGTGGCACAGGTGATTTTGTGCAAAACACTTGGCACATTCTGATTTACAGCTCAATATTGACACCAGGGCAGCTCTCCTTGGCCCTTGGTCACTTTTCTTCTTTTCAGATGTAAAGACACTGAAGAGGGAGAGGTTTTTGCCCTGAGGCTTGCACTGGGAACTAGCAGCTGCCCTGTTTGTGTTGCCAGACTAGGAAACCTGTGGTGCCTGTCCATGTGGAGAGTCTCCTGGATGAGTTCCTTCTCGAGCCTTTTTCGCTCGGTCCCGTTGGAGCTGCATATAGCTAATGATTTGGAGATTTTATTCCTTTGGACAATTCTTTTCCTGATGCAAAGTTTCTCTCCAGGTTTTAGCAATCAGTTGTGTGAATGTCACATCGAATCCATTGTAGAAAATGACTACATCAGTGTCTCTCTCTCTCTTTCTTTCTCTCTCTCTATCTCTCTCTCTCTCTCTCTATATATATATGTATGTAACATGTAGAGGTCTGAAAATATTTTTTAGCTAGAGACCTGCACAGCTCTGGATTAGGGTAGCAATGTGGATACACCTGGCCCTTCTGAGCCACAGTCATGAGAGACATCTCACAGAGCCATATCGTATATCACTCTACAAATCTCTCTCAGCACAAACTACCACTGCCAAATCATCTACTTCCCTCTTGCTCTTTTTGTCCACCGAGTCTTATCCCAAAACTGTAAATCAAAGAAGAAATAGACATAGTGCAGTTCCCTGCACACAGCACAGGCTGAGGCTGGACCAGGGAGATGCAATACGCCAGCCTGCATCTTGGCTGGAGCATCACTATGACTACTTCGAATTTGGAGAGGCGAGGGCAGTTTTGGAGAGTGGGCTGCCGGCCAAGGGTTGCTTCTCAGAGTGGCTAAGACCTAGATGTTCTAAGTGTTACCTTTCCTCACAAACATAAAATAGCAATGCCACTTGTAAGAAGTATGGGCATGGAGGGTTTGTCTTCAGTGCTCTGGCACTGATCAACACAGGGCCAGAATTTCAGTCCTTGTCTGTCTCTGTCATTCTGTCTCTCTGACTGTCTCTACGTGCCTTCTTCACTGGGCCCTTACTGGAAGTCAGTGCATGCATCGTGAACTCAGCCTTCCTGGTGTTGAAATTTTCCTTTCTTTGCCCTTTGGATTATTTAGTCTCCTGCACATGGTGTAGTACAGAGGGGAACTGCGGAGACAGCGTTGCTGCTGCAGGTTCCAGGCATATGTCCATCTCCAGCTGCAGCTGTCCAGGCCCTCTGTGCTTGACTGCCATTCTCCAGGGCCCTGAGGCTGACACTCAGCCTCAATGCAGCCCTCCTCACCTTCCTGCACAGCATCCTTGTCCTTATTCCATGAGAGCCCCGGTCAAGGGAAGTGAAACTCGATCCCCCTGGCACACACACTGTGCTTTCCCTCTATTAAGCCAAATGGAAAGGATCTGTGGTACTGATGGCCACACCAGTGTCCAGATTTCCCATGCAAAACGGAAGCTTCCAGTGTTCAGAAAGAGGGTGTTTTGATGGCTGTGAAATGTCTTTTCCAAGTGCCTCATGGTGTTTCAAATCCCTTTGAAACCTGAAGTTCTTTCTTGTATCTAGGGAATATTTTCACCACTGGCCAGAAGGGCCGCCCAACTAGGAGCACAGCTATCCAGGGGTCAGGAGGTCTTCCAGCCTGCTAGCTCCTGGAGGGATTCCTGAGTATGTCCTCAGGGCCCAAGTGTAAAAGGTGTTTCCAATTGCCTTGATTAGCAGCAGCCAGGCCCTCAGGTGAGGGGCGGGGCTGTGATCTTGACTGGAAGCCCCTAATTTGGCCAATGGAGGCATCCATCTTTTTTTGTCTGTCCATAGCAAGGGCCCGGGGAGTTTGTGCTTCCTGCAAGCAGAGCGACATTGTATGGGACACTCATGCAAGCCTACTTCTGGGAATCTCTCTGAGTGTGATGTGTGGACCCCAGGACACCATGATCAGGGATGTGAGGCCACAGGAGCAATTGCCTTAGCCGGACCCAAAGGGTAGGTGTAAGGGGCCGGGTTCATCCACTATTGTTTGGTTCAACACACTTCCCATCTAAGTGGAAACACAGCCATTTCTGGGTACTTTCTGGGCTTGTAATCTGCTGCCCTGAGCAGTGGACTGAGAGCCTGGAGGCTGAGTAGGCAGCCAAACGTGACTGGACAGGCTCAAGCCCCTGAATTCTGAGGGGTGCCCCAGCTTCCCCCATTGGCAGTGTTTGGATCATAGTGAGGCATGGCATTGATTCGGAACTCAGGAGAGTGAGACATGAGAGTCCCTTTGCATATGCATTCTTGCTTAGCCACAATCTGGGCTAGCTGGCTTGCCCTGACCAGATAGGTTCTCTGTACATAAGTTGCAGGAGAGGCTGGCTCCCTTGCCACCCATGCTCTGAGACTACTTCAGGTGATCTCTGAGCACACACAGACACACACAAACAGACAGACAGACGGACACACACACACACACACACACACACATTACTGTCAGGTTGGTAGTAGAGCCTATGGTGAAGGCTGGGGCTGTCTGGGGTCTGTGGGCATGAGAGCTGCTGCCTTACAATCTCTACAAGCCAGGTTTGAACCTGTCATCAATGAACACAGTGTAGGAGGTTTTTGAATTCTGGTCTCTTTCCAACTCATCTATTTCTCTTCTCGCCTTCTCTATCTCTAACTCTCACATGCTCTCACAAACTCTTTCTTCACTCATTAATATTTTACTTAGATTCTTATTTTACTGACAGGCCCAGATAGACAAAGAGAGTTACCAGAGCACTGCTGAGCTCTGGCTTGTTGTGTGGGCGATTTCACCTAGGCTACTGGAGCCTCAGTTTGTAAGTCTTTCTGACACAAGCCTTATTCTGTCTCCTCATTTCCATGCCAGTATCACTCAGAGTTTATAATAAAGATATACATACATGTATATATGTACATATAGATTTATATATCTGTCATTTTTAGAATGTTCGACCTATGTATTTGACCTTCTTTCAGAATTACCACATTTATAACAGCCTAGTTTTTCTGAAATAATTGGCCATATAGTTGGAGCAGGATTCAATACAATTATAAATAATAGAACCTTCCAGTAGCATTTCTAATCGTGTTTCTATTAGCATCCTTATTGTAATTATCATGGCCCAGATCTTCCCTCCTTTTTCTAGTGTAAGCTTCAATACGTATGTGTTTGTTTTCTTTCTCCGGAAATCTTAATGTCCCTGGACCCTGAAGTGTTAGGGAATTTTTGAAGCAGCCCTCTGTTTCTCAGCAGATGGTTTCTATGTTTCTGCTGTCATCAGGTCTTCTTGTGGTTTTTGTCTTTATTTATTTTTATTGTTTCAAGTCCTCCTAGATCATCCCCATTTATTTGCATATTTATTTATTTAGTCAGGTATCACATGTGGCATCATTTCTTCTGCTTGAGAGATTTTCTCTTATAACTGAAGGGAACTTTTGATGCACAATACATTTCCTGGGGCAAATACTACACACATATGGTGAAGGCTTGGGTTGTCTGGGGTCTGTGGGCATTAGAGCTGCTGCGTGACAATCTCTACAACCCAGGTTTGAACCTGTCATGAATGAACACAGCCTAGGGGTTTTTTGACTTCTGGTCTATTTCCAACTCTTCTATTTCTCTTCTCGCCATCTCTGTCTCTGACTCTCACAGGCTCTCTCTCACTCTGTCTGAACTCAGGAATATTTTACTTATATCCTTATTTTATTGACAGGCCCAGATATACAAAGAGAGTGGCCAGAGCACTGCTGAGCTCTGGCTGGTTTTGTTTGTGATTTCACCTAGGCTACTGGAGCCTCAGATTGGTAAGTCTCTCTGACTTAAGCCATATTCTGTCTCCTCATATCCATGGCAGTATCTCTCAGACTTTATAATAAAGATATACATCCATATACATATATAAATATACATATATATCTCTGTCATTTTTAGAATTGTCAACCTATGTAATTGATCTTAATCAGAATTCACACATTTACAACAGGTTCCTTTTTCCCTACTAATTGGCCACATAGTTGGAGCAGGATTCAATACAATTATAAATAATAGAACCTTCCAGTAGCATTTCTAATAGCATTTCTATCAGCATCCTTATTTTAATTATCATAGTACAGAACTTGCCTCCTTTCTCTAGTGTAAGCTTCAATAAATATGAGTTTCTTTTCATTCTCCCGAAATCTTAATTTCCCTGTTCTCTGAAGGGTCTCGGAACTTTTGAAGCAGCCCTTGATTCACAGCAGATGGTTTCTATGTTTCTGCTGTCATCAGGTCTTCTTGTGCTTTTTGTTTTTATTTTTCATTTGTTTCAAATCCTCCTAGATAACCCCCATTTACTTGCATATTTATTTATTTATTTGGTTCTATATTACATGAGGGGTCCATTCTTCTGCTTGATAGATTTTTCTCTTATAATTGAAGGGAAGTTTACACTCACAATACATATCCTGTCGTAAATACTACACACATATGGTGAAGGCTGGGGTTGTCTGGGGTCTGTGGACAGGAGACTGATGCCTTACAATCTCGACAACCCAGGTTTGAACCTGTCATGTATGAACACAGAGTGGGAGCTTTTGGACTTCTGGTCTCTTTCCAACTCTTCTATTTCTCTTCTTGCCTTCTCTGTCTCTGACTCTCACAGGCTCTCACTCACTCTGTCTGCACTCATTAATATTTTACTTTTATATTATTTGACTGACAGGCCCAGATATACAAAGCGAGTCACCAGGGCCCGGCTGAGCTCTGGATTGTTTTGTTGGCGATTTCACCTAGGTTTCTGGAGCCTCAGCTTTGTAAGTCTCTCTGGCACAAGCCATACTCTGTCTCCTCATAGCCATGCCAGTATCCCTCATAGTTGATAATAAAGATACACATACATATATGTACATATACATACATATATATATATATCAGACATTTTTAGAATTGTTGACCTTTTTATTTGATCTGAATGCAGAATTACCGCATTTATAATAGCCTCCTTATTCATAAATAATTGGTCACATAGTTGGAGCAGGATTCACTACAATTATAAATTATAAACTTTCCAGGAGCATTTCCAATAGCCTTTCTATCAGTATCCTTATTGTAATTATCATAGCACAGAACTTGCCTCCATTTTCTAGTGTAAGCTTCAAATCGTATGCGTTTCTTTTCATTCTCAGAATTCGTAATTTGCCTGGACCCTGTGTGTCAGGGAATTTTTGAAGCAGCCCTCTATTTCTCAGCAGACGTTTTCTATATTTCTGCTGTCATCAGGTCTTCCTGTGGTGTTTGTTTTTATTTTTTATTTTTTTCAAATCCTCTTAGATCATTCCCATTTATTTGCATATTTATTTATTTATTTATTTCGTCCGATATCACATGAGGGGTCATTTCTTCTGCCTGATAGATTTTCTCTTATAATTGAAGGGAACTTTTGACACACAATACATTTCCTTTTGCAGATACTACACACTACTACAACTGCTACTGCACTGTTTTTGACAGTGACATCCAATGCACAATGGATTAGTATTGCATGGCTCTAGAGAATGTTCACTATTTAACCTACAATGTTTTTAACCTCACAAATATTTATTCTGTTCTTTCTTGGGGGATGAATGGTTTACAGTCAACAGTTCCATATAGTAGTGGGCACGGGGGGGGGGTAATTTTTCCCACTACCCCTGTATTTCTGTACATCCTTTGTAACTTTCTTATTGAGGAGAAGCAAACAGTCATAAATTGAGAGAGCAGGGCCCAAGCAGGAATAGAGACAGAGAGACATCTGCAGCTCTGATTTGTCACTAGCCCAGCTTTTCCCTAGCTGGGTAAGTGTGACCAGGGGCTCAAAACAGGGTCCTGGGATTCCACATAGTTCCCTGGCAGCTCCACCAGCTGTTCCTCCAACCCATGCTCCCTTCATTGTCCATGTAACTATCGATCTGCTCTAGGCATTTCTCACCTTCATATGCCAGAAACTTAACACTTCTCCCTTCCACCCATGAAACTTTGACCTTTTGCTAGGGTGCAAAACAGCAACTCCAATCCAAGTTATTTTTGGGACAAGTGTGTACGTCTCTGTGGGAAGGTGTGTCTGTGTGTGTGTGTGTGTGTGTGTGTGTGTAGGTGTGCATAAGTGTGTTTCAGTTAAGATTACCGCTGTTGTTTCTTTATTCCTGACACAGGGACTTAGGAACTGGGTTGTGTTATGACAAAGGAAGTTTCCACTGCACAAGTGGTTTTTCAAGTATGAATTGGCACATTGGATTGTGGACTCTGTTGTGCATTCTCCCAGGTGGTCCTCAGATGGGTTCTTTCCTTTGCTATTCCCATGCTGTGTGTAATTTTCTGGGTAGACTCAAAGAGGAGTGGCATGGGGAGCTCAGCTGCATTCTGCTGTATGTCCACAAGGTGGCGGCAAAGACCATAGTTGAGTGTAGTGATTCTGTGGAATGAGGAGAACTCTCGGAATTGTGGCCCGTGGACAGCAGGGTTGAAATTGACGTAGAGTGCCCTAGACATCTGTTCTTTCCTGTGGGGTGGGGGGATCCCCCATTTGGCTTTGCAAGTGGAAGGGGTTTCTCTCTTTGCCTGGGATGACTCTACTGGGAGCTTGTGAATCCCTGTGCTCAGCTGCATTCTGCTGGGTGTCCACAAGAGGGCAGCACCAGGGCGGGACTAAGGCTCCATGGGGCAAGTGCCCTGAGGCACTGGGCTAGGAGAGTGGCGACAGTGTTTCTGGGTGTGCCCCAAGAGCATGGCCAGCCTAGCGCAGGCAGGCAGTGTCCTAAGGACGGGCCCAGACAGGAGCTGTGGGGGTCGTGTTTGCAGAAACAGGGCCTTCAGAGGATGGCAGAAAGTCCCCGGGGGCGGGCCTCAGAGCCCGTGCCCAATGAGCCTGAGGGGAGGGCCCAGTGGGTATTCATAGAGACAGCTGGCCAATCAGAGAGGAGGAACGTCACCCTCAGGGGCGTGAAGCAAGAGCTGGCCAATGAGAACAGAGGAGGAGTTGCGTGGGCGGGCTTCAGAGAGCAGCCCACCAATGAGAGCCTGGGTGCTGGCTCTGGGTGGGCGTACCCCTGGAGGTCAGCCAATCAAGGTCCAGCGGAAGTGCCTGGGGGCGGGCCCTCGGGAGGCTGTCCAATGAGCGCCTGGGGCGGGCCTCGTGGGCGGAGCCCAGGAGGCTGGCCAATCATGGGGCAAGGGCGGTGACCTTCCTGGGCGTGCCTTAGGAACTGGCCTATCAGAGGGCGCCCCTCAGACAGCAGCCCGCCAATGGGAGCCAAGAGAAGGCTGGCTGGGGGCGTGTCCCTGGGACACCAGGCCAATCAGAGTCGAGCGGAAGTGGCTGGTGGGCGGGCCTTCCGGAGGCTGCCCAATCAGCGTGCTGCAGGGCCGTGTGGGCGGTGCTCAAGGCCGCTGGCCAATCACTGACTAGGGGCCCGGACCCTCCTGGGCGTGTCCAAGCACACTGGCCAATGAGATTGCTGGTGGGGTTCTGGGCGTGGTCTAGGCCTCTGGCCTATCAGAGCCTGGCTGGCGCCCTGTGGGCGGGCCTTCTGAAGGAATCCCGCCAATGGGAGCTCAGAGCTGGCCTTAAAAGGCTGGGCGTGCTTCCAGGAAATGCGAAGCAGGGTTCAGCCCAGGGCCCTGCCTTGCAGAAGCTGTCCAGTGCGCATGTGTATAACTCCGTTTGTGCCTGTGCCTCTGTGGATTTGTGTGTGTGTGTGTGTGTGTGTGTGTGTGTCTGAGGGAGGGAGAGAGAGAGCGAACAACAGAATCACTGTGGCACAGGTGATTTTGTGCAAAACACTTGGCACATTCTGATTTACAGCTCAATATTGACACCAGGGCAGCTCTCCTTGGCCCTTGGTCACTTTTCTTCTTTTCAGATGTAAAGACACTGAAGAGGGAGAGGTTTTTGCCCTGAGGCTTGCACTGGGAACTAGCAGCTGCCCTGTTTGTGTTGCCAGACTAGGAAACCTCTGGTGCCTGTCCATGTGGAGAGTCTCCTGGATGAGTTCCTTCTCGAGCCTTTTTCGCTCGGTCCCGTTGGAGCTGCATATAGCTAATGATTTGGAGATTTTATTCCTTTGGACAATTCTTTTCCTGATGCAAAGTTTCTCTCCAGGTTTTAGCAATCAATTGTGTGAATGTCACATCGAATCCATTGTAGAAAATGACTACATCAGTGTCTCTCTCTCTCTTTCTCTCTCTCTCTCTATCTCTCTCTCTCTCTCTATATATATATATGTATGTAACATGTAGAGGTCTGAAAATATTTTTTAGCTAGAGACCTGCACAGCTCTGGATTAGGGTAGCAATGTGGATACACCTGGCCCTTCTGAGCCACAGTCATGAGAGACATCTCACAGAGCCATATCGTATATCACTCTACAAATCTCTCTCAGCACAAACTACCACTGCCAAATCATCTACTTCCCTCTTGCTCTTTTTGTCCACCGAGTCTTATCCCAAAACTGTAAATCAAAGAAGAAATAGACATAGTGCAGTTCCCTGCACACAGCACAGGCTGAGGCTGGACCAGGGAGATGCAATACGCCAGCCTGCATCTTGGCTGGAGCATCACTATGACTACTTCGAATTTGGAGAGGCGAGGGCAGTTTTGGAGAGTGGGCTGCCGGCCAAGGGTTGCTTCTCAGAGTGGCTAAGACCTAGATGTTCTAAGTGTTACCTTTCCTCACAAACATAAAATAGCAATGCCACTTGTAAGAAGTATGGGCATGGAGGGTTTGTCTTCAGTGCTCTGGCACTGATCAACACAGGGCCAGAATTTCAGTCCTTGTCTGTCTCTGTCATTCTGTCTCTCTGACTGTCTCTACGTGCCTTCTTCACTGGGCCCTTACTGGAAGTCAGTGCATGCATCGTGAACTCAGCCTTCCTGGTGTTGAAATTTTCCTTTCTTTGCCCTTTGGATTATTTAGTCTCCTGCACATGGTGTAGTACAGAGGGGAACTGCGGAGACAGCGTTGCTGCTGCAGGTTCCAGGCATATGTCCATCTCCAGCTGCAGCTGTCCAGGCCCTCTGTGCTTGACTGCCATTCTCCAGGGCCCTGAGGCTGACACTCAGCCTCAATGCAGCCCTCCTCACCTTCCTGCACAGCATCCTTGTCCTTATTCCATGAGAGCCCCGGTCAAGGGAAGTGAAACTCGATCCCCCTGGCACACACACTGTGCTTTCCCTCTATTCAGCCAAATGGAAAGGATCTGTGGTACTGATGGCCACACCAGTGTCCAGATTTCCCATGCAAAACGGAAGCTTCCAGTGTTCAGAAAGAGGGTGTTTTGATGGCTGTGAAATGTCTTTTCCAAGTGCCTCATGGTGTTTCAAATCCCTTTGAAACCTGAAGTTCTTTCTTGTATCTAGGGAATATTTTCACCACTGGCCAGAAGGGCCGCCCAACTAGGAGCACAGCTATCCAGGGGTCAGGAGGTCTTCCAGCCTGCTAGCTCCTGGAGGGATTCCTGAGTATGTCCTCAGGGCCCAAGTGTAAAAGGTGTTTCCAATTGCCTTGATTAGCAGCAGCCAGGCCCTCAGGTGAGGGGCGGGGCTGTGATCTTGACTGGAAGCCCCTAATTTGGCCAATGGAGGCATCCATCTTTTTTTGTCTGTCCATAGCAAGGGCCCGGGGAGTTTGTGCTTCCTGCAAGCAGAGCGACATTGTATGGGACACTCATGCAAGCCTACTTCTGGGAATCTCTCTGAGTGTGATGTGTGGACCCCAGGACACCATGATCAGGGATGTGAGGCCACAGGAGCAATTGCCTTAGCCGGACCCAAAGGGTAGGTGTAAGGGGCCGGGTTCATCCACTATTGTTTGGTTCAACACACTTCCCATCTAAGTGGAAACACAGCCATTTCTGGGTACTTTCTGGGCTTGTAATCTGCTGCCCTGAGCAGTGGACTGAGAGCCTGGAGGCTGAGTAGGCAGCCAAACGTGACTGGACAGGCTCAAGCCCCTGAATTCTGAGGGGTGCCCCAGCTTCCCCCATTGGCAGTGTTTGGATCATAGTGAGGCATGGCATTGATTCGGAACTCAGGAGAGTGAGACATGAGAGTCCCTTTGCATATGCATTCTTGCTTAGCCACAATCTGGGCTAGCTGGCTTGCCCTGACCAGATAGGTTCTCTGTACATAAGTTGCAGGAGAGGCTGGCTCCCTTGCCACCCATGCTCTGAGACTACTTCAGGTGATCTCTGAGCACACACAGACACACACAAACAGACAGACAGACGGACACACACACACACACACACACACACATTACTGTCAGGTTGGTAGTAGAGCCTATGGTGAAGGCTGGGGCTGTCTGGGGTCTGTGGGCATGAGAGCTGCTGCCTTACAATCTCTACAAGCCAGGTTTGAACCTGTCATCAATGAACACAGTGTAGGAGGTTTTTGAATTCTGGTCTCTTTCCAACTCATCTATTTCTCTTCTCGCCTTCTCTATCTCTAACTCTCACATGCTCTCACAAACTCTTTCTTCACTCATTAATATTTTACTTAGATTCTTATTTTACTGACAGGCCCAGATAGACAAAGAGAGTTACCAGAGCACTGCTGAGCTCTGGCTTGTTGTGTGGGCGATTTCACCTAGGCTACTGGAGCCTCAGTTTGTAAGTCTTTCTGACACAAGCCTTATTCTGTCTCCTCATTTCCATGCCAGTATCACTCAGAGTTTATAATAAAGATATACATACATGTATATATGTACGTATAGATTTATATATCTGTCATTTTTAGAATGTTCGACCTATGTATTTGACCTTCTTTCAGAATTACCACATTTATAACAGCCTAGTTTTTCTGAAATAATTGGCCATATAGTTGGAGCAGGATTCAATACAATTATGAATAATAGAACCTTCCAGTAGCATTTCTAATCGTGTTTCTATTAGCATCCTTATTGTAATTATCATGGCCCAGATCTTCCCTCCTTTTTCTAGTGTAAGCTTCAATACGTATGTGTTTGTTTTCTTTCTCCGGAAATCTTAATGTCCCTGGACCCTGAAGTGTTAGGGAATTTTTGAAGCAGCCCTCTGTTTCTCAGCAGATGGTTTCTATGTTTCTGCTGTCATCAGGTCTTCTTGTGGTTTTTGTCTTTATTTATTTTTATTGTTTCAAGTCCTCCTAGATCATCCCCATTTATTTGCATATTTATTTATTTAGTCAGGTATCACATGTGGCATCATTTCTTCTGCTTGAGAGATTTTCTCTTATAACTGAAGGGAACTTTTGATGCACAATACATTTCCTGGGGCAAATACTACACACATATGGTGAAGGCTTGGGTTGTCTGGGGTCTGTGGGCATTAGAGCTGCTGCGTGACAATCTCTACAACCCAGGTTTGAACCTGTCATGAATGAACACAGCCTAGGGGTTTTTTGACTTCTGGTCTATTTCCAACTCTTCTATTTCTCTTCTCGCCATCTCTGTCTCTGACTCTCACAGGCTCTCTCTCACTCTGTCTGAACTCAGGAATATTTTACTTATATCCTTATTTTATTGACAGGCCCAGATATACAAAGAGAGTGGCCAGAGCACTGCTGAGCTCTGGCTGGTTTTGTTTGTGATTTCACCTAGGCTACTGGAGCCTCAGATTGGTAAGTCTCTCTGACTTAAGCCATATTCTGTCTCCTCATATCCATGGCAGTATCTCTCAGACTTTATAATAAAGATATACATCCATATACATATATAAATATACATATATATCTCTGTCATTTTTAGAATTGTCAACCTATGTAATTGATCTTAATCAGAATTCACACATTTACAACAGGTTCCTTTTTCCCTACTAATTGGCCACATAGTTGGAGCAGGATTCAATACAATTATAAATAATAGAACCTTCCAGTAGCATTTCTAATAGCATTTCTATCAGCATCCTTATTTTAATTATCATAGTACAGAACTTGCCTCCTTTCTCTAGTGTAAGCTTCAATAAATATGAGTTTCTTTTCATTCTCCCGAAATCTTAATTTCCCTGTTCTCTGAAGGGTCTCGGAACTTTTGAAGCAGCCCTTGATTCACAGCAGATGGTTTCTATGTTTCTGCTGTCATCAGGTCTTCTTGTGCTTTTTGTTTTTATTTTTCATTTGTTTCAAATCCTCCTAGATAACCCCCATTTACTTGCATATTTATTTATTTATTTGGTTCTATATTACACGAGGGGTCCATTCTTCTGCTTGATAGATTTTTCTCTTATAATTGAAGGGAAGTTTACACTCACAATACATATCCTGTCGTAAATACTACACACATATGGTGAAGGCTGGGGTTGTCTGGGGTCTGTGGACAGGAGACTGATGCCTTACAATCTCGACAACCCAGGTTTGAACCTGTCATGTATGAACACAGAGTGGGAGCTTTTGGACTTCTGGTCTCTTTCCAACTCTTCTATTTCTCTTCTTGCCTTCTCTGTCTCTGACTCTCACAGGCTCTCACTCACTCTGTCTGCACTCATTAATATTTTACTTTTATATTATTTGACTGACAGGCCCAGATATACAAAGCGAGTCACCAGGGCCCGGCTGAGCTCTGGATTGTTTTGTTGGCGATTTCACCTAGGTTTCTGGAGCCTCAGCTTTGTAAGTCTCTCTGGCACAAGCCATACTCTGTCTCCTCATAGCCATGCCAGTATCCCTCATAGTTGATAATAAAGATACACATACATATATGTACATATACATACATATATATATATATATATCAGACATTTTTAGAATTGTTGACCTTTTTATTTGATCTGAATGCAGAATTACCGCATTTATAATAGCCTCCTTATTCATAAATAATTGGTCACATAGTTGGAGCAGGATTCACTACAATTATAAATTATAAACTTTCCAGGAGCATTTCCAATAGCCTTTCTATCAGTATCCTTATTGTAATTATCATAGCACAGAACTTGCCTCCATTTTCTAGTGTAAGCTTCAAATCGTATGCGTTTCTTTTCATTCTCGGAATTCGTAATTTGCCTGGACCCTGTGTGTCAGGGAATTTTTGAAGCAGCCCTCTATTTCTCAGCAGACGTTTTCTATATTTCTGCTGTCATCAGGTCTTCCTGTGGTGTCTGTTTTTATTTTTTATTTTTTTCAAATCCTCTTAGATCATTCCCATTTATTTGCATATTTATTTATTTATTTATTTCGTCCGATATCACATGAGGGGTCATTTCTTCTGCCTGATAGATTTTCTCTTATAATTGAAGGGAACTTTTGACACACAATACATTTCCTTTTGCAGATACTACACACTACTACAACTGCTACTGCACTGTTTTTGACAGTGACATCCAATGCACAATGGATTAGTATTGCATGGCTCTAGAGAATGTTCACTATTTAACCTACAATGTTTTTAACCTCACAAATATTTATTCTGTTCTTTCTTGGGGGATGAATGGTTTACAGTCAACAGTTCCATATAGTAGTGGGCACGGGGGGGGGTAATTTTTCCCACTACCCCTGTATTTCTGTACATCCTTTGTAACTTTCTTATTGAGGAGAAGCAAACAGTCATAAATTGAGAGAGCAGGGCCCAAGCAGGAAGAGAGACAGAGAGACATCTGCAGCTCTGATTAGTCACTAGCCCAGCTTTTCCCTAGCTGGGTAAGTGTGACCAGGGGCTCAAAACAGGGTCCTGGGATTCCACATAGTTCCCTGGCAGCTCCACCAGCTGTTCCTCCAACCCATGCTCCCTTCGTTGTCCATGTAACTATCGATCTGCTCTAGGCATTTCTCACCTTCATATGCCAGAAACTTAACACTTCTCCCTTCCACCCATGAAACTTTGACCTTTTGCTAGGGTGCAAAACAGCAACTCCAATCCAAGTTATTTTCGGGACAAGTGTGTACGTCTCTGTGGGAAGGTGTGTCTGTGTGTGTGTGTGTGTGTGTGTGTGTGTGTGTAAGTGTGCATAAGTGTGTTTCAGTTAAGATTACCGCTGTTGTTTCTTTATTCCTGACACAGGGACTTAGGAACTGGGTTGTGTTATGACAAAGGAAGTTTCCACTGCACAAGTGGTTTTTCAAGTATGAATTGGCACGTTGGATTGTGGACTCTGTTGTGCATTCTCCCAGGTGGTCCTCAGATGGGTTCTTTCCTTTGCTATTCCCATGCTGTGTGTAATTTTCTGGGTAGACTCAAAGAGGAGTGGCATGGGGAGCTCAGCTGCATTCTGCTGTATGTCCACAAGGTGGCGGCAAAGACCATAGTTGAGTGTAGTGATTCTGTGGAATGAGGAGAACTCTCGGAATTGTGGCCCATGGACAGCAGGGTTGAAATTGACGTAGAGTGCCCTAGACATCTGTTCTTTCCTGTGGGGTGGGGGGATCCCCCATTTGGCTTTGCAAGTGGAAGGGGTTTCTCTCTTTGCCTGGGATGACTCTACTGGGAGCTTGTGAATCCCTGTGCTCAGCTGCATTCTGCTGGGTGTCCACAAGAGGGCAGCACCAGGGCGGGACTAAGGCTCCATGGGGCAAGTGCCCTGAGGCACTGGGCTAGGAGAGTGGCGACAGTGTTTCTGGGTGTGCCCCAAGAGCATGGCCAGCCTAGCGCAGGCAGGCAGTGTCCTAAGGACGGGCCCAGACAGGAGCTGTGGGGGTCGTGTTTGCAGAAACAGGGCCTTCAGAGGATGGCAGAAAGTCCCCGGGGGCGGGCCTCAGAGCCCGTGCCCAATGAGCCTGAGGGGAGGGCCCAGTGGGTATTCATAGAGACAGCTGGCCAATCAGAGAGGAGGAACGTCACCCTCAGGGGCGTGAAGCAAGAGCTGGTCAATGAGAACAGAGGAGGAGTTGCGTGGGCGGGCCTCAGAGAGCAGCCCACCAATGAGAGCCTGGGTGCTGGCTCTGGGTGGGCGTACCCCTGGAGGTCAGCCAATCAGGGTCCAGCGGAAGTGCCTGGGGGGCGGGCCCTCGGGAGGCTGTCCAATGAGCGCCTGGGGCGGGCCTCGTGGGCGGAGCCCAGGAGGCTGGCCAATCATGGGGCAAGGGCGGTGACCTTCCTGGGCGTGCCTTAGGAACTGGCCTATCAGAGGGCGCCCCTCAGACAGCAGCCCGCCAATGGGAGCCAAGAGAAGGCTGGCTGGGGGTGTGTCCCTGGGACACCAGGCCAATCAGAGTCGAGCGGAAGTGGCTGGTGGGCGGGCCTTCCGGAGGCTGCCCAATCAGCGTGCTGCAGGGCCGTGTGGGCGGTGCTCAAGGCCGCTGGCCAATCACTGACTAGGGGCCCGGACCCTCCTGGGCGTGTCCAAGCACACTGGCCAATGAGATTGCTGGTGGGGTTCTGGGCGTGGTCTAGGCCTCTGGCCTATCAGAGCCTGGCTGGCGCCCTGTGGGCGGGCCTTCTGAAGGAATCCCGCCAATGGGAGCTCAGAGCTGGCCTTAAAAGGCTGGGCGTGCTTCCAGGAAATGCGAAGCAGGGTTCAGCCCAGGGCCCTGCCTTGCAGAAGCTGTCCAGTGCGCATGTGTATAACTCCGTTTGTGCCTGTGCCTCTGTGGATTTGTGTGTGTGTGTGTGTGTGTGTGTGTGTGTGTCTGAGGGAGGGAGAGAGAGAGAGAACAACAGAATCACTGTGGCACAGGTGATTTTGTGCAAAACACTTGGCACATTCTGATTTACAGCTCAATATTGACACCAGGGCAGCTCTCCTTGGCCCTTGGTCACTTTTCCTCTTTTCAGATGTAAAGACACTGAAGAGGGAGAGGTTTTTGCCCTGAGGCTTGCACTGGGAACTAGCAGCTGCCCTGTTTGTGTTGCCAGACTAGGAAACCTGTGGTGCCTGTCCATGTGGAGAGTCTCCTGGATGAGTTCCTTCTCGAGCCTTTTTCGCTCGGTCCCGTTGGAGCTGCATATAGCTAATGATTTGGAGATTTTATTCCTTTGGACAATTCTTTTCCTGATGCAAAGTTTCTCTCCAGGTTTTAGCAATCAGTTGTGTGAATGTCACATCGAATCCATTGTAGAAAATGACTACATCAGTGTCTCTCTCTCTCTTTCTCTCTCTCTCTCTATCTCTCTCTCTCTCTCTATATATATATGTATGTAACATGTAGAGGTCTGAAAATATTTTTAGCTAGAGACCAGCACAACTCTGGATTAGGGTAGCAATGTGGATACACCTGGCCCTTCTGAGCCACAGTCATGAGAGACATCTCACAGAGCCATATCGTATATCACTCTACAAATCTCTCTCAGCACAAACTACCACTGCCAAATCATCTACTTCCCTCTTGCTCTTTTTGTCCACCGAGTCTTATCCCAAAACTGTAAATCAAAGAAGAAATAGACATAGTGCAGTTCCCTGCACACAGCACAGGCTGAGGCTGGACCAGGGAGATGCAATACGCCAGCCTGCATCTTGGCTGGAGCATCACTATGACTACTTCGAATTTGGAGAGGCGAGGGCAGTTTTGGAGAGTGGGCTGCCGGCCAAGGGTTGCTTCTCAGAGTGGCTAAGACCTAGATGTTCTAAGTGTTACCTTTCCTCACAAACATAAAATAGCAATGCCACTTGTAAGAAGTATGGGCATGGAGGGTTTGTCTTCAGTGCTCTGGCACTGATCAACACAGGGCCAGAATTTCAGTCCTTGTCTGTCTCTGTCATTCTGTCTCTCTGACTGTCTCTACGTGCCTTCTTCACTGGGCCCTTACTGGAAGTCAGTGCATGCATCGTGAACTCAGCCTTCCTGGTGTTGAAATTTTCCTTTCTTTGCCCTTTGGATTATTTAGTCTCCTGCACATGGTGTAGTACAGAGGGGAACTGCGGAGACAGCGTTGCTGCTGCAGGTTCCAGGCATATGTCCATCTCCAGCTGCAGCTGTCCAGGCCCTCTGTGCTTGACTGCCATTCTCCAGGGCCCTGAGGCTGACACTCAGCCTCAATGCAGCCCTCCTCACCTTCCTGCACAGCATCCTTGTCCTTATTCCATGAGAGCCCCGGTCAAGGGAAGTGAAACTCTATCCCCCTGGCACACACACTGTGCTTTCCCTCTATTCAGCCAAATGGAAAGGATCTGTGGTACTGATGGCCACACCAGTGTCCAGATTTCCCATGCAAAACGGAAGCTTCCAGTGTTCAGAAAGAGGGTGTTTTGATGGCTGTGAAATGTCTTTTCCAAGTGCCTCATGGTGTTTCAAATCCCTTTGAAACCTGAAGTTCTTTCTTGTATCTAGGGAATATTTTCACCACTGGCCAGAAGGGCCGCCCAACTAGGAGCACAGCTATCCAGGGGTCAGGAGGTCTTCCAGCCTGCTAGCTCCTGGAGGGATTCCTGAGTATGTCCTCAGGGCCCAAGTGTAAAAGGTGTTTCCAATTGCCTTGATTAGCAGCAGCCAGGCCCTCAGGTGAGGGGCGGGGCTGTGATCTTGACTGGAAGCCCCTAATTTGGCCAATGGAGGCATCCATCTTTTTTTGTCTGTCCATAGCAAGGGCCCGGGGAGTTTGTGCTTCCTGCAAGCAGAGCGACATTGTATGGGACACTCATGCAAGCCTACTTCTGGGAATCTCTCTGAGTGTGATGTGTGGACCCCAGGACACCATGATCAGGGATGTGAGGCCACAGGAGCAATTGCCTTAGCCGGACCCAAAGGGTAGGTGTAAGGGGCCGGGTTCATCCACTATTGTTTGGTTCAACACACTTCCCATCTAAGTGGAAACACAGCCATTTCTGGGTACTTTCTGGGCTTGTAATCTGCTGCCCTGAGCAGTGGACTGAGAGCCTGGAGGCTGAGTAGGCAGCCAAACGTGACTGGACAGGCTCAAGCCCCTGAATTCTGAGGGGTGCCCCAGCTTCCCCCATTGGCAGTGTTTGGATCATAGTGAGGCATGGCATTGATTCGGAACTCAGGAGAGTGAGACATGAGAGTCCCTTTGCATATGCATTCTTGCTTAGCCACAATCTGGGCTAGCTGGCTTGCCCTGACCAGATAGGTTCTCTGTACATAAGTTGCAGGAGAGGCTGGCTCCCTTGCCACCCATGCTCTGAGACTACTTCAGGTGATCTCTGAGCACACACAGACACACACAAACAGACAGACAGACAGACAGACACACACACACACACACACATTACTGTCAGGTTGGTAGTAGAGCCTATGGTGAAGGCTGGGGCTGTCTGGGGTCTGTGGGCATGAGAGCTGCTGCCTTACAATCTCTACAAGCCAGGTTTGAACCTGTCATCAATGAACACAGTGTAGGAGGTTTTTGAATTCTGGTCTCTTTCCAACTCATCTATTTCTCTTCTCGCCTTCTCTATCTCTAACTCTCACATGCTCTCACAAACTCTTTCTTCACTCATTAATATTTTACTTAGATTCTTATTTTACTGACAGGCCCAGATAGACAAAGAGAGTTACCAGAGCACTGCTGAGCTCTGGCTTGTTGTGTGGGCGATTTCACCTAGGCTACTGGAGCCTCAGTTTGTAAGTCTTTCTGACACAAGCCTTATTCTGTCTCCTCATTTCCATGCCAGTATCACTCAGAGTTTATAATAAAGATATACATACATGTATATATGTACGTATAGATTTATATATCTGTCATTTTTAGAATGTTCGACCTATGTATTTGACCTTCTTTCAGAATTACCACATTTATAACAGCCTAGTTTTTCTGAAATAATTGGCCATATAGTTGGAGCAGGATTCAATACAATTATGAATAATAGAACCTTCCAGTAGCATTTCTAATCGTGTTTCTATTAGCATCCTTATTGTAATTATCATGGCCCAGATCTTCCCTCCTTTTTCTAGTGTAAGCTTCAATACGTATGTGTTTGTTTTCTTTCTCCGGAAATCTTAATGTCCCTGGACCCTGAAGTGTTAGGGAATTTTTGAAGCAGCCCTCTGTTTCTCAGCAGATGGTTTCTATGTTTCTGCTGTCATCAGGTCTTCTTGTGGTTTTTGTCTTTATTTATTTTTATTGTTTCAAGTCCTCCTAGATCATCCCCATTTATTTGCATATTTATTTATTTAGTCAGGTATCACATGTGGCATCATTTCTTCTGCTTGAGAGATTTTCTCTTATAACTGAAGGGAACTTTTGATGCACAATACATTTCCTGGGGCAAATACTACACACATATGGTGAAGGCTTGGGTTGTCTGGGGTCTGTGGGCATTAGAGCTGCTGCGTGACAATCTCTACAACCCAGGTTTGAACCTGTCATGAATGAACACAGCCTAGGGGTTTTTTGACTTCTGGTCTATTTCCAACTCTTCTATTTCTCTTCTCGCCATCTCTGTCTCTGACTCTCACAGGCTCTCTCTCACTCTGTCTGAACTCAGGAATATTTTACTTATATCCTTATTTTATTGACAGGCCCAGATATACAAAGAGAGTGGCCAGAGCACTGCTGAGCTCTGGCTGGTTTTGTTTGTGATTTCACCTAGGCTACTGGAGCCTCAGATTGGTAAGTCTCTCTGACTTAAGCCATATTCTGTCTCCTCATATCCATGGCAGTATCTCTCAGACTTTATAATAAAGATATACATCCATATACATATATAAATATACATATATATCTCTGTCATTTTTAGAATTGTCAACCTATGTAATTGATCTTAATCAGAATTCACACATTTACAACAGGTTCCTTTTTCCCTACTAATTGGCCACATAGTTGGAGCAGGATTCAATACAATTATAAATAATAGAACCTTCCAGTAGCATTTCTAATAGCATTTCTATCAGCATCCTTATTTTAATTATCATAGTACAGAACTTGCCTCCTTTCTCTAGTGTAAGCTTCAATAAATATGAGTTTCTTTTCATTCTCCCGAAATCTTAATTTCCCTGTTCTCTGAAGGGTCTCGGAACTTTTGAAGCAGCCCTTGATTCACAGCAGATGGTTTCTATGTTTCTGCTGTCATCAGGTCTTCTTGTGCTTTTTGTTTTTATTTTTCATTTGTTTCAAATCCTCCTAGATAACCCCCATTTACTTGCATATTTATTTATTTATTTGGTTCTATATTACACGAGGGGTCCATTCTTCTGCTTGATAGATTTTTCTCTTATAATTGAAGGGAAGTTTACACTCACAATACATATCCTGTCGTAAATACTACACACATATGGTGAAGGCTGGGGTTGTCTGGGGTCTGTGGACAGGAGACTGATGCCTTACAATCTCGACAACCCAGGTTTGAACCTGTCATGTATGAACACAGAGTGGGAGCTTTTGGACTTCTGGTCTCTTTCCAACTCTTCTATTTCTCTTCTTGCCTTCTCTGTCTCTGACTCTCACAGGCTCTCACTCACTCTGTCTGCACTCATTAATATTTTACTTTTATATTATTTGACTGACAGGCCCAGATATACAAAGCGAGTCACCAGGGCCCGGCTGAGCTCTGGATTGTTTTGTTGGCGATTTCACCTAGGTTTCTGGAGCCTCAGCTTTGTAAGTCTCTCTGGCACAAGCCATACTCTGTCTCCTCATAGCCATGCCAGTATCCCTCATAGTTGATAATAAAGATACACATACATATATGTACATATACATACATATATATATATATATATCAGACATTTTTAGAATTGTTGACCTTTTTATTTGATCTGAATGCAGAATTACCGCATTTATAATAGCCTCCTTATTCATAAATAATTGGTCACATAGTTGGAGCAGGATTCACTACAATTATAAATTATAAACTTTCCAGGAGCATTTCCAATAGCCTTTCTATCAGTATCCTTATTGTAATTATCATAGCACAGAACTTGCCTCCATTTTCTAGTGTAAGCTTCAAATCGTATGCGTTTCTTTTCATTCTCGGAATTCGTAATTTGCCTGGACCCTGTGTGTCAGGGAATTTTTGAAGCAGCCCTCTATTTCTCAGCAGACGTTTTCTATATTTCTGCTGTCATCAGGTCTTCCTGTGGTGTCTGTTTTTATTTTTTATTTTTTTCAAATCCTCTTAGATCATTCCCATTTATTTGCATATTTATTTATTTATTTATTTCGTCCGATATCACATGAGGGGTCATTTCTTCTGCCTGATAGATTTTCTCTTATAATTGAAGGGAACTTTTGACACACAATACATTTCCTTTTGCAGATACTACACACTACTACAACTGCTACTGCACTGTTTTTGACAGTGACATCCAATGCACAATGGATTAGTATTGCATGGCTCTAGAGAATGTTCACTATTTAACCTACAATGTTTTTAACCTCACAAATATTTATTCTGTTCTTTCTTGGGGGATGAATGGTTTACAGTCAACAGTTCCATATAATAGTGGGCACGGGGGGGTAATTTTTCCCACTACCCCTGTATTTCTGTACATCCTTTGTAACTTTCTTATTGAGGAGAAGCAAACAGTCATAAATTGAGAGAGCAGGGCCCAAGCAGGAAGAGAGACAGAGAGACATGTGCAGCTCTGATTAGTCACTAGCCCAGCTTTTCCCTAGCTGGGTAAGTGTGACCAGGGGCTCAAAACAGGGTCCTGGGATTCCACATAGTTCCCTGGCAGCTCCACCAGCTGTTCCTCCAACCCATGCTCCCTTCGTTGTCCATGTAACTATCGATCTGCTCTAGGCATTTCTCACCTTCATATGCCAGAAACTTAACACTTCTCCCTTCCACCCATGAAACTTTGACCTTTTGCTAGGGTGCAAAACAGCAACTCCAATCCAAGTTATTTTCGGGACAAGTGTGTACGTCTCTGTGGGAAGGTGTGTGTGTGTGTGTGTGTGTGTGTGTAAGTGTGCATAAGTGTGTTTCAGTTAAGATTACCGCTGTTGTTTCTTTATTCCTGACACAGGGACTTAGGAACTGGGTTGTGTTATGACAAAGGAAGTTTCCACTGCACAAGTGGTTTTTCAAGTATGAATTGGCACGTTGGATTGTGGACTCTGTTGTGCATTCTCCCAGGTGGTCCTCAGATGGGTTCTTTCCTTTGCTATTCCCATGCTGTGTGTAATTTTCTGGGTAGACTCAAAGAGGAGTGGCATGGGGAGCTCAGCTGCATTCTGCTGTATGTCCACAAGGTGGCGGCAAAGACCATAGTTGAGTGTAGTGATTCTGTGGAATGAGGAGAACTCTCGGAATTGTGGCCCATGGACAGCAGGGTTGAAATTGACGTAGAGTGCCCTAGACATCTGTTCTTTCCTGTGGGGTGGGGGGATCCCCCATTTGGCTTTGCAAGTGGAAGGGGTTTCTCTCTTTGCCTGGGATGACTCTACTGGGAGCTTGTGAATCCCTGTGCTCAGCTGCATTCTGCTGGGTGTCCACAAGAGGGCAGCACCAGGGCGGGACTAAGGCTCCATGGGGCAAGTGCCCTGAGGCACTGGGCTAGGAGAGTGGCGACAGTGTTTCTGGGTGTGCCCCAAGAGCATGGCCAGCCTAGCGCAGGCAGGCAGTGTCCTAAGGACGGGCCCAGACAGGAGCTGTGGGGGTCGTGTTTGCAGAAACAGGGCCTTCAGAGGATGGCAGAAAGTCCCCGGGGGCGGGCCTCAGAGCCCGTGCCCAATGAGCCTGAGGGGAGGGCCCAGTGGGTATTCATAGAGACAGCTGGCCAATCAGAGAGGAGGAATGTCACCCTCAGGGGCGTGAAGCAAGAGCTGGCCAATGAGAACAGAGGAGGAGTTGCGTGGGCGGGCCTCAGAGAGCAGCCCACCAATGAGAGCCTGGGTGCTGGCTCTGGGTGGGCGTACCCCTGGAGGTCAGCCAATCAGGGTCCAGCGGAAGTGCCTGGGGGGCGGGCCCTCGGGAGGCTGTCCAATGAGCGCCTGGGGCGGGCCTCGTGGGCGGAGCCCAGGAGGCTGGCCAATCATGGGGCAAGGGCGGTGACCTTCCTGGGCGTGCCTTAGGAACTGGCCTATCAGAGGGCGCCCCTCAGACAGCAGCCCGCCAATGGGAGCCAAGAGAAGGCTGGCTGGGGGTGTGTCCCTGGGACACCAGGCCAATCAGAGTCGAGCGGAAGTGGCTGGTGGGCGGGCCTTCCGGAGGCTGCCCAATCAGCGTGCTGCAGGGCCGTGTGGGCGGTGCTCAAGGCCGCTGGCCAATCACTGACTAGGGGCCCGGACCCTCCTGGGCGTGTCCAAGCACACTGGCCAATGAGATTGCTCGTGGGGTTCTGGGCGTGGTCTAGGCCTCTGGCCTATCAGAGCCTGGCTGGCGCCCTGTGGGCGGGCCTTCTGAAGGAATCCCGCCAATGGGAGCTCAGAGCTGGCCTTAAAAGGCTGGGCGTGCTTCCAGGAAATGCGAAGCAGGGTTCAGCCCAGGGCCCTGCCTTGCAGAAGCTGTCCAGTGCGCATGTGTATAACTCCGTTTGTGCCTGTGCCTCTGTGGATTTGTGTGTGTGTGTGTGTGTGTGTGTGTGTGTGTGTCTGAGGGAGGGAGAGAGAGAGCGAACAACAGAATCACTGTGGCACAGGTGATTTTGTGCAAAACACTTGGCACATTCTGATTTACAGCTCAATATTGACACCAGGGCAGCTCTCCTTGGCCCTTGGTCACTTTTCTTCTTTTCAGATGTAAAGACACTGAAGAGGGAGAGGTTTTTGCCCTGAGGCTTGCACTGGGAACTAGCAGCTGCCCTGTTTGTGTTGCCAGACTAGGAAACCTGTGGTGCCTGTCCATGTGGAGAGTCTCCTGGATGAGTTCCTTCTCGAGCCTTTTTCGCTCGGTCCCGTTGGAGCTGCATATAGCTAATGATTTGGAGATTTTATTCCTTTGGACAATTCTTTTCCTGATGCAAAGTTTCTCTCCAGGTTTTAGCAATCAATTGTGTGAATGTCACATCGAATCCATTGTAGAAAATGACTACATCAGTGTCTCTCTCTCTCTTTCTCTCTCTCTCTCTATCTCTCTCTCTCTCTATATATATATGTATGTAACATGTAGAGGTCTGAAAATATTTTTAGCTAGAGACCTGCACAGCTCTGGATTAGGGTAGCAATGTGGATACACCTGGCCCTTCTGAGCCACAGTCATGAGAGACATCTCACAGAGCCATATCGTATATCACTCTACAAATCTCTCTCAGCACAAACTACCACTGCCAAATCATCTACTTCCCTCTTGCTCTTTTTGTCCACCGAGTCTTATCCCAAAACTGTAAATCAAAGAAGAAATAGACATAGTGCAGTTCCCTGCACACAGCACAGGCTGAGGCTGGACCAGGGAGATGCAATACGCCAGCCTGCATCTTGGCTGGAGCATCACTATGACTACTTCGAATTTGGAGAGGCGAGGGCAGTTTTGGAGAGTGGGCTGCCGGCCAAGGGTTGCTTCTCAGAGTGGCTAAGACCTAGATGTTCTAAGTGTTACCTTTCCTCACAAACATAAAATAGCAATGCCACTTGTAAGAAGTATGCATGGGCATGGAGGGTTTGTCTTCAGTGCTCTGGCACTGATCAACACAGGGCCAGAATTTCAGTCCTTGTCTGTCTCTGTCATTCTGTCTCTCTGACTGTCTCTACGTGCCTTCTTCACTGGGCCCTTACTGGAAGTCAGTGCATGCATCGTGAACTCAGCCTTCCTGGTGTTGAAATTTTCCTTTCTTTGCCCTTTGGATTATTTAGTCTCCTGCACATGGTGTAGTACAGAGGGGAACTGCGGAGACAGCGTTGCTGCTGCAGGTTCCAGGCATATGTCCATCTCCAGCTGCAGCTGTCCAGGCCCTCTGTGCTTGACTGCCATTCTCCAGGGCCCTGAGGCTGACACTCAGCCTCAATGCAGCCCTCCTCACCTTCCTGCACAGCATCCTTGTCCTTATTCCATGAGAGCCCCGGTCAAGGGAAGTGAAACTCGATCCCCCTGGCACACACACTGTGCTTTCCCTCTATTAAGCCAAATGGAAAGGATCTGTGGTACTGATGGCCACACCAGTGTCCAGATTTCCCATGCAAAACGGAAGCTTCCAATGTTCAGAAAGAGGGTGTTTTGATGGCTGTGAAATGTCTTTTCCAAGTGCCTCATGGTGTTTCAAATCCCTTTGAAACCTGAAGTTCTTTCTTGTATCTAGGGAATATTTTCACCACTGGCCAGAAGGGCCGCCCAACTAGGAGCACAGCTATCCAGGGGTCAGGAGGTCTTCCAGCCTGCTAGCTCCTGGAGGGATTCCTGAGTATGTCCTCAGGGCCCAAGTGTAAAAGGTGTTTCCAATTGCTTTGATTAGCAGCAGCCAGGCCCTCAGGTGAGGGGCGGGGCTGTGATCTTGACTGGAAGCCCCAAATTTGGCCAATGGAGGCATCCATCTTTTTTTGTCTGTCCATAGCAAGGGCCCGGGGAGTTTGTGCTTCCTGCAAGCAGAGCGACATTGTATGGGACACTCATGCAAGCCTACTTCTGGGAATCTCTCTGAGTGTGATGTGTGGACACCAGGACACCATGATCAGGGATGTGAGGCCACAGGAGCAATTGCCTTAGCCGGACCCAAAGGGTAGGTGTAAGGGGCCGGGTTCATCCACTATTGTTTGGTTCAACACACTTCCCATCTATGTGGAAACACAGCCCTTTCTGGGTACTTTCTGGGCTTGTAATCTGCTGCCCTGAGCAGTGGACTGAGAGCCTGGAGGCTGAGTAGGCAGCCAAACGTGACTGGACAGGCTCAAGCCCCTGAATTCTGAGGGGTGACCCAGCTTCCCCCATTGGCAGTGTTTGGATCATAGTGAGGCATGGCATTGATTCGGAACTCAGGAGAGTGAGACATGAGAGTCCCTTTGCATATGCATTCTTGCTTAGCCACAATCTGGGCTAGCTGGCTTGCCCTGACCAGATAGGTTCTCTGTACATAAGTTGCAGGAGAGGCTGGCTCCCTTGCCACCCATGCTCTGAGACTACTACAGGTGATCTCTGAGCACACACAGACACACACAAACAGACAGACACACACACACACACACACACATTACTGTCAGGTTGGTAGTAGAGCCTATGGTGAAGGCTGGGGCTGTCTGGGGTCTGTGGGCATGAGAGCTGCTGCCTTACAATCTCTACAAGCCAGGTTTGAACCTGTCATCAATGAACACAGTGTAGGAGGTTTTTGAATTCTGGTCTCTTTCCAACTCATCTATTTCTCTTCTCGCCTTCTCTATCTCTAACTCTCACATGCTCTCACACACTCTGTCTTCACTCATTAATATTTTACTTAGATTCTTATTTTACTGACAGGCCCAGATAGACAAAGAGAGTTACCAGAGCACTGCTGAGCTCTGGCTTGTTGTGTTGGCGATTTCACCTAGGCTACTGGAGCCTCAGTTTGTAAGTCTTTCTGACACAAGCCATATTCTGTCTCCTCATTTCCATGCCAGTATCACTCAGAGTTTATAATAAAGATATACATACATGTATATATGTACATATAGATTTATATATCTGTCATTTTTAGAATGTTCGACCTATGTATTTGACCTTCTTTCAGAATTACCACATTTATAACAGCCTAGTTTTTCTGAAATAATTGGCCATATAGTTGGAGCAGGATTCAATACAATTATAAATAATAGAACCTTCCAGTAGCATTTCTAATCGTGTTTCTATTAGCATCCTCATTGTAATTATCATGGCCCAGATCTTCCCTCCTTTTTCTAGTGTAAGCTTCAATACGTATGTGTTTGTTTTCTTTCTCCGGAAATCTTAATGTCCCTGGACCCTGAAGTGTTAGGGAATTTTTGAAGCAGCCCTCTGTTTCTCAGCAGATGGTTTCTATGTTTCTGCTGTCATCAGGTCTTCTTGTGGTTTTTGTCTTTATTTATTTTTATTGTTTCAAGTCCTCCTAGATCATCCCCATTTATTTGCATATTTATTTATTTAGTCAGGTATCACATGTGGCATCATTTCTTCTGCTTGAGAGATTTTCTCTTATAACTGAAGGGAACTTTTGATGCACAATACATTTCCTGGGGCAAATACTACACACATATGGTGAAGGCTTGGGTTGTCTGGGGTCTGTGGGCATTAGAGCTGCTGCGTGACAGTCTCTACAACCCAGGTTTGAACCTCTCATGAATGAACACAGCCTAGGGGTTTTTGACTTCTGGTCTATTTCCAACTCTTCTATTTCTCTTCTTGCCTTCTCTGTCTCTGACTCTCACAGGCTCTCTCTCACTCTGTCTGAACTCATGAATATTGTACGTATATCCTTATTTTATTGGCAGGCCCAGATATACAAAGAGAGTGGCCAGAGCAATGCTGAGCTCTGGCTGGTTTTGTTTGTGATTTCACCTAGGCTACTGGAGCCTCTGATTGGTAAGTCTCTCTGACTTAAGCCATATTCTGTCTCCTCATATCCATGGCAGTATCTCTCAGACTTTATAATAAAGATATACATCCATATACATATATAAATATACATATATATCTCTGTCATTTTTAGAATTGTCAACCTATGTAATTGATCTTAATCAGAATTCACACATTTACAACAGGTTCCTTTTTCCCTACTAATTGGCCACATAGTTGGAGCAGGATACAATACAATTATAAATAATAGAACCTTCCAGTAGCATTTCTAATAGCATTTCTATCAGCATCCTTATTTTAATTATCATAGTACAGAACTTGCCTCCTTTCTCTAGTGTAAGCTTCAATACATATGAGTTTCTTTTCATTCTCCCGAAATCTTAATTTCCCTGGACTCTGCAGGGTCTCAGAACTTTTGAAGCAGCCCTTGATTCTCAGCAGATGGTTTCTATGTTTCTGCTGTCATCAGGTCTTCTTGTGCTTTTTGTTTTTATTTTTCATTTGTTTCAAATCCTCCTAGATAACCCCCATTTACTTGCATATTTATTTATTTATTTATTTATTTATTTGGTTCTATATTACATGAGGGGTCCATTCTTCTGCTTGATAGATTTTTCTCTTATAATTGAAGGGAAGTTTACACTCACAATACATATCCTGTCGTAAATACTACACACATATGGTGAAGGCTGGGGTTGTCTGGGGTCTGTGGACAGGAGACTGCTGCCTTACAATCTCGACAACCCAGGTTTGAACCTGTCATGTATGAACACAGAGTGGGAGCTTTTGGACTTCTGGTCTCTTTCCAACTCTTCTATTTCTCTTCTTGCCTTCTCTGTCTCTGACTCTCACAGGCTCTCACTCACTCTGTCTGCACTCATTAATATTTTACTTTTATATTATTTGACTGACAGGCCCAGATATACAAAGCGAGTCACCAGGGCCCAGCTGAGCTCTGGATTGTTTTGTTGGCGATTTCACCTAGGTTTCTGGAGCCTCAGCTTTGTAAGTCTCTCTGGCACAAGCCATACTCTGTCTCCTCATAGCCATGCCAGTATCCCTCATAGTTGATAATAAAGATACACATACATATATGTACATATACATACATATATATATATCAGACATTTTTAGAATTGTTGACCTTTTTATTTGATCTGAATGCAGAATTACCACATTTATAATAGCCTCCTTATTCATAAATAATTGGTCACATAGTTGGAGCAGGATTCACTACAATTATAAATTATAAACTTTCCAGGAGCATTTCCAATAGCCTTTCTATCAGTATTCTTATTGTAATTATCATAGCACAGAACTTGCCTCATTTTCTAGTGTAAGCTTCAAATCGTATGCGTTTCTTTTCATTCTCGGAATTCGTAATTTGCCTGGACCCTGTGTGTCAGGGAATTTTTGAAGCAGCCCTCTGTTTCTCAGCAGATGGTTTCTATGTTTCTGCTGTCATCAGGTCTTCTTGTGGTTTTTGTCTTTATTTATTTTTATTGTTTCAAGTCCTCCTAGATCATCCCCATTTATTTGCATATTTATTTATTTAGTCAGGTATCACATGTGGCATCATTTCTTCTGCTTGAGAGATTTTCTCTTATAACTGAAGGGAACTTTTGATGCACAATACATTTCCTGGGGCAAATACTACACACATATGGTGAAGGCTTGGGTTGCCTGGGGTCTGTGGGCATTAGAGCTGCTGCGTGACAATCTCTACAACCCAGGTTTGAACCTGTCATGAATGAACACAGCCTAGGGGGTTTTTGACTTCTGGTCTATTTCCAACTCTTCTATTTCTCTTCTTGCCATCTCTGTCTCTGACTCTCACAGGCTCTCTCTCACTCTGTCTGAACTCAGGAGTATTTTACTTATATCCTTATTTTATTGACAGGCCCAGATATACAAAGAGAGTGGCCAGAGCACTGCTGAGCTCTGGCTGGTTTTGTTTGTGATTTCACCTAGGCTACTGGAGCCTCTGATTGGTAAGTCTCTCTGACTTAAGCCATATTCTGTCTCCTCATATCCATGGCAGTATCTCTCAGACTTTATAATAAAGATATACATCCATATACATATATAAATATACATATATATCTCTGTCATTTTTAGAATTGTCAACCTATGTAATTGATCTTAATCAGAATTCACACATTTACAACAGGTTCCTTTTTCCCTACTAATTGGCCACATAGGATTCAATACAATTATAAATAATAGAACCTTCCAGTAGCATTTCTAATAGCATTTCTATCAGCATCCTTATTTTAATTATCATAGTACAGAACTTGCCTCCTTTCTCTAGTGTAAGCTTCAATACATATGAGTTTCTTTTCATTCTCCCGAAATCTTAATTTCCCTGGACTCTGCAGGGTCTCAGAACTTTTGAAGCAGCCCTTGATTCTCAGCAGATGGTTTCTATGTTTCTGCTGTCATCAGGTCTTCTTGTGCTTTTTGTTTTTATTTTTCATTTGTTTCAAATCCTCCTAGATAACCCCCATTTACTTGCATATTTATTTATTTATTTATTTATTTGGTTCTATATTACATGAGGGGTCCATTCTTCTGCTTGATAGATTTTTCTCTTATAATTGAAGGGAAGTTTACACTCACAATACATATCCTGTCGTAAATACTACACACATATGGTGAAGGCTGGGGTTGTCTGGGGTCTGTGGACAGGAGACTGATGCCTTACAATCTCGACAACCCAGGTTTGAACCTGTCATGTATGAACACAGAGTGGGAGCTTTTGGACTTCTGGTCTCTTTCCAACTCTTCTATTTCTCTTCTTGCCTTCTCTGTCTCTGACTCTCACAGGCTCTCACTCACTCTGTCTGCACTCATTAATATTTTACTTTTATATTATTTGACTGACAGGCCCAGATATACAAAGCGAGTCACCAGGGCCCGGCTGAGCTCTGGATTGTTTTGTTGGCGATTTCACCTAGGTTTCTGGAGCCTCAGCTTTGTAAGTCTCTCTGGCACAAGCCATACTCTGTCTCCTCATAGCCATGCCAGTATCCCTCATAGTTGATAATAAAGATACACATACATATATGTACATATACATACATATATATATATATCAGACATTTTTAGAATTGTTGACCTTTTTATTTGATCTGAATGCAGAATTACCGCATTTATAATAGCCTCCTTATTCATAAATAATTGGTCACATAGTTGGAGCAGGATTCACTACAATTATAAATTATAAACTTTCCAGGAGCATTTCCAATAGCCTTTCTATCAGTATCCTTATTGTAATTATCATAGCACCGAACTTGCCTCCATTTTCTAGTGTAAGCTTCAAATCGTATGCGTTTCTTTTCATTCACGGAATTCGTAATTTGCCTGGACCCTGTGTGTCAGGGAATTTTTGAAGCAGCCCTCTATTTCTCAGCAGACGTTTTCTATATTTCTGCTGTCATCAGGTCTTCCTGTGGTGTTTGTTTTTATTTTTTATTTTTTCAAATCCTCTTAGATCATTCCCATTTATTTGCATATTTATTTATTTATTTATTTCGTCCGATATCACATGAGGGGTCATTTCTTCTGCCTGATAGATTTTCTCTTATAATTGAAGGGAACTTTTGACACACAATACATTTCCTTTTGCAGATACTACACGCTACTACAACTGCTACTGCACTGTTTTTGACAGTGACATCCAATGCACAATGGATTAGTATTGCATGGCTCTAGAGAATGTTCACTATTTAACCTACAATGTTTTTAACCTCACAAATATTTATTCTGTTCTTTCTTGGGGGATGAATGGTTTACAGTCAACAGTTCCATATAGTAGTGGGCACGGGGGGGTAATTTTTCCCACTACCCCTGTATTTCTGTACATCCTTTGTAACTTTCTTATTGAGGAGAAGCAAACAGTCATAAATTGAGAGAGCAGGGCCCAAGCAGGAAGAGAGACAGAGAGACATCTGCAGCTCTGATTTGTCACTAGCCCAGCTTTTCCCTAGCTGGGTAAGTGTGACCAGGGGCTCAACACAGGGTCCTGGGATTCCACATAGTTCCCTGGCAGCTCCACCAGCTGTTCCTCCAACCCATGCTCCCTTCGTTGTCCATGTAACTATCGATCTGCTCTAGGCATTTCTCACCTTCATATGCCAGAAACTTAACACTTCTCCCTTCCACCCATGAAACTTTGACCTTTTGCTAGGGTGCAAAACAGCAACTCCAATCCAAGTTATTTTCGGGACAAGTGTGTACGTCTCTGTGGGAAGGTGTGTGTGTGTGTGTGTGTGTGTGTGTGTGTGTGAGTGTGCATAAGTGTGTTTCAGTTAAGATTACCGCTGTTGTTTCTTTATTCCTGACACAGGGACTTAGGAACTGGGTTGTGTTATGACAAAGGAAGTTTCCACTGCACAAGTGGTTTTTCAAGTATGAATTGGCACATTGGATTGTGGACTCTGTTGTGCATTCTCCCAGGTGGTCCTCAGATGGGTTCTTTCCTTTGCTATTCCCATGCTGTGTGTAATTTTCTGGGTAGACTCAAAGAGGAGTGGCATGGGGAGCTCAGCTGCATTCTGCTGTATGTCCACAAGGTGGCGGCAAAGACCATAGTTGAGTGTAGTGATTCTGTGGAATGAGGAGAACTCTCGGAATTGTGGCCCGTGGACAGCAGGGTTGAAATTGACGTAGAGTGCCCTAGACATCTGTTCTTTCCTGTGGGGTGGGGGGATCCCCCATTTGGCTTTGCAAGTGGAAGGGGTTTCTCTCTTTGCCTGGGATGACTCTACTGGGAGCTTGTGAATCCCTGTGCTCAGCTGCATTCTGCTGGGTGTCCACAAGAGGGCAGCACCAGGGCGGGACTAAGGCTCCATGGGGCAAGTGCCCTGAGGCACTGGGCTAGGAGAGTGGCGACAGTGTTTCTGGGTGTGCCCCAAGAGCATGGCCAGCCTAGCGCAGGCAGGCAGTGTCCTAAGGACGGGCCCAGACAGGAGCTGTGGGGGTCGTGTTTGCAGAAACAGGGCCTTCAGAGGATGGCAGAAAGTCCCCGGGGGCGGGCCTCAGAGCCCGTGCCCAATGAGCCTGAGGGGAGGGCCCAGTGGGTATTCATAGAGACAGCTGGCCAATGAGAGAGGAGGAACGTCACCCTCAGGGGCGTGAAGCAAGAGCTGGCCAATGAGAACAGAGGAGGAGTTGCGTGGGCGGGCCTCAGAGAGCAGCCCACCAATGAGAGCCTGGGTGCTGGCTCTGGGTGGGCGTACCCCTGGAGGTCAGCCAATCAGGGTCCAGCGGAAGTGCCTGGGGGGCGGGCCCTCGGGAGGCTGTCCAATGAGCGCCTGGGGCGGGCCTCGTGGGCGGAGCCCAGGAGGCTGGCCAATCATGGGGCAAGGGCGGTGACCTTCCTGGGCGTGCCTTAGGAACTGGCCTATCAGAGGGCGCCCCTCAGACAGCAGCCCGCCAATGGGAGCCAAGAGAAGGCTGGCTGGGGGCGTGTCCCTGGGACACCAGGCCAATCAGAGTCGAGCGGAAGTGGCTGGTGGGCGGGCCTTCCGGAGGCTGCCCAATCAGCGTGCTGCAGGGCCGTGTGGGCGGTGCTCAAGGCCGCTGGCCAATCACTGACTAGGGGCCCGGACCCTCCTGGGCGTGTCCAAGCACACTGGCCAATGAGATGGATGGTGGGGTTCTGGGCGTGGCCTAGGCCTCTGGCCTATCAGAGCCTGGCTGGCGCCCTGTGGGCGGGCCTTCTGAAGGAATCCCGCCAATGGGAGCTCAGAGCTGGCCTTAAAAGGCTGGGCGTGCTTCCAGGAAATGCGAAGCAGGGTTCAGCCCAGGGCCCTGCCTTGCAGAAGCTGTCCAGTGCGCATGTGTATAACTCCGTTTGTGCCTGTGCCTCTGTGGATTTGTGTGTGTGTGTGTGTGTGTGTGTGTGTGTGTGTGTCTGAGGGAGGGAGAGAGAGAGAGAACAACAGAATCACTGTGGCACAGGTGATTTTGTGCAAAACACTTGGCACATTCTGATTTACAGCTCAATATTGACACCAGGGCAGCTCTCCTTGGCCCTTGGTCACTTTTCTTCTTTTCAGATGTAAAGACACTGAAGAGGGAGAGGTTTTTGCCCTGAGGCTTGCACTGGGAACTAGCAGCTGCCCTGTTTGTGTTGCCAGACTAGGAAACCTGTGGTGCCTGTCCATGTGGAGAGTCTCCTGGATGAGTTCCTTCTCGAGCCTTTTTCGCTCGGTCCCGTTGGAGCTGCATATAGCTAATGATTTGGAGATTTTATTCCTTTGGACAATTCTTTTCCTGATGCAAAGTTTCTCTCCAGGTTTTAGCAATCAATTGTGTGAATGTCACATCGAATCCATTGTAGAAAATGACTACATCAGTGTCTCTCTCTCTCTTTCTCTCTCTCTCTCTATCTATCTCTCTCTCTATATATATATATGTATGTAACATGTAGAGGTCTGAAAATATTTTTTAGCTAGAGACCTGCACAGCTCTGGATTAGGGTAGCAATGTGGATACACCTGGCCCTTCTGAGCCACAGTCATGAGAGACATCTCACAGAGCCATATCGTATATCACTCTATAAATCTCTCTCAGCACAAACTACCACTGCCAAATCATCTACTTCCCTCTTGCTCTTTTTGTCCACCGAGCCTTATCCCAAAACTGTAAATCAAAGAAGAAATAGACATAGTGCAGTTCCCTGCACACAGGACAGGCTGAGGCTGGACCAGGGAGATGCAATACGCCAGCCTGCATCTTGGCTGGAGCATCACTATGACTACTTCGAATTTGGAGAGGCGAGGGCAGTTTTGGAGAGTGGGCTGCCGGCCAAGGGTTGCTTCTCAGAGTGGCTAAGACCTAGATGTTCTAAGTGTTACCTTTCCTCACAAACATAAAATAGCAATGCCACTTGTAAGAAGTATGCATGGGCATGGAGGGTTTGTCTTCAATGCTCTGGCACTGATCAACACAGGGCCAGAATTTCAGTCCTTGTCTGTCTCTGTCATTCTGTCTCTCTGACTGTCTCTACGTGCCTTCTTCACTGGGCCCTTACTGGAAGTCAGTGCATGCATCGTGAACTCAGCCTTCCTGGTGTTGAAATTTTCCTTTCTTTGCCCTTTGGATTATTTAGTCTCCTTCACATGGTGTAGTACAGAGGGGAACTGCGGAGACAGCATTGCTGCTGCAGGTTCCAGGCATATGTCCATCTCCAGCTTCAGCTGTCCAGGCCCTCTGTGCTTGACTGCCATTCTCCAGGGCCCTGAGGCTGACACTCAGCCTCAATGCAGCCCTCCTCACCTTCCTGCACAGCATCCTTGTCCTTATTCCATGAGAGCCCCGGTCAAGGGAAGTGAAACTCGATCCCCCTGGCACACACACTGTGCTTTCCCTCTATTAAGCCAAATGGAAAGGATCTGTGGTACTGATGGCCACACCAGTGTCCAGATTTCCCATGCAAAACGGAAGCTTCCAGTGTTCAGAAAGAGGGTGTTTTGATGGCTGTGAAATGTCTTTTCCAAGTGCCTCATGGTGTTTCAAATCCCTTTGAAACCTGAAGTTCTTTCTTGTATCTAGGGAATATTTTCACCACTGGCCAGAAGGGCCGCCCAACTAGGAGCACAGCTATCCAGGGGTCAGGAGGTCTTCCAGCCTGCTAGCTCCTGGAGGGATTCCTGAGTATGTCCTCAGGGCCCAAGTGTAAAAGGTGTTTCCAATTGCTTTGATTAGCAGCAGCCAGGCCCTCAGGTGAGGGGCGGGGCTGTGATCTTGACTGGAAGCCCCAAATTTGGCCAATGGAGGCATCCATCTTTTTTTGTCGGTCCATAGCAAGGGCCCGGGGAGTTTGTGCTTCCTGCAAGCAGAGCGACATTGTATGGGACACTCATGCAAGCCTACTTCTGGGAATCTCTCTGAGTGTGATGTGTGGACACCAGGACACCATGATCAGGGATGTGAGGCCACAGGAGCAATTGCCTTAGCCGGACCCAAAGGGTAGGTGTAAGGGGCCGGGTTCATCCACTATTGTTTGGTTCAACACACTTCCCATCTATGTGGAAACACAGCCCTTTCTGGGTACTTTCTGGGCTTGTAATCTGCTGCCCTGAGCAGTGGACTGAGAGCCTGGAGGCTGAGTAGGCAGCCAAACGTGACTGGACAGGCTCAAGCCCCTGAATTCTGAGGGGTGACCCAGCTTCCCCCATTGGCAGTGTTTGGATCATAGTGAGGCATGGCATTGATTCGGAACTCAGGAGAGTGAGACATGAGAGTCCCTTTGCATATGCATTCTTGCTTAGCCACAATCTGGGCTAGCTGGCTTGCCCTGACCAGATAGGTTCTCTGTACATAAGTTGCAGGAGAGGCTGGCTCCCTTGCCACCCATGCTCTGAGACTACTACAGGTGATCTCTGAGCACACACAGACACACACAAACAGACAGACACACACACACACACACATTACTGTCAGGTTGGTAGTAGAGCCTATGGTGAAGGCTGGGGCTGTCTGGGGTCTGTGGGCATGAGAGCTGCTGCCTTACAATCTCTACAAGCCAGGTTTGAACCTGTCATCAATGAACACAGTGTAGGAGGTTTTTGAATTCTGGTCTCTTTCCAACTCATCTATTTCTCTTCTCGCCTTCTCTATCTCTAACTCTCACATGCTCTCACACACTCTGTCTTCACTCCTTAATATTTTACTTAGATTCTTATTTTACTGACAGGCCCAGATAGACAAAGAGAGTTACCAGAGCACTGCTGAGCTCTGGCTTGTTGTGTTGGCGATTTCACCTAGGCTACTGGAGCCTCAGTTTGTAAGTCTTTCTGACACAAGCCATATTCTGTCTCCTCATTTCCAAACCAGTATCACTCAGAGTTTATAATAAAGATATACATACATGTATATATATACATATAGATTTATATATCTGTCATTTTTAGAATGTTCGACCTATGTATTTGACCTTCTTTCAGAATTACCACATTTATAACAGCCTAGTTTTTCTGAAATAATTGGCCATATAGTTGGAGCACGATTCAATACAATTATAAATAATAGAACCTTCCAGTAGCATTTCTAATCGTGTTTCTATTAGCATCCTTATTGTAATTATCATGGCCCAGATCTTCCCTCCTTTTTCTAGTGTAAGCTTCAATACGTATGTGTTTGTTTTCTTTCTCCGGAAATCTTAATGTCCCTGGACCCTGAAGTGTTAGGGAATTTTTGAAGCAGCCCTCTGTTTCTCAGCAGATGGTTTCTATGTTTCTGCTGTCATCAGGTCTTCTTGTGGTTTTTGTCTTTATTTATTTTTATTGTTTCAAGTCCTCCTAGATCATCCCCATTTATTTGCATATTTATTTATTTAGTCAGGTATCACATGTGGCATCATTTCTTCTGCTTGAGAGATTTTCTCTTATAACTGAAGGGAACTTTTGATGCACAATACATTTCCTGGGGCAAATACTACACACATATGGTGAAGGCTTGGGTTGTCTGGGGTCTGTGGGCATTAGAGCTGCTGCGTGACAATCTCTACAACCCAGGTTTGAACCTGTCATGAATGAACACAGCCTAGGGGTTTTTTGACTTCTGGTCTATTTCCAACTCTTCTATTTCTCTTCTCGCCATCTCTGTCTCTGACTCTCACAGGCTCTCTCTCACTCTGTCTGAACTCAGGAATATTTTACTTATATCCTTATTTTATTGACAGGCCCAGATATACAAAGAGAGTGGCCAGAGCACTGCTGAGCTCTGGCTGGTTTTGTTTGTGATTTCACCTAGGCTACTGGAGCCTCAGATTGGTAAGTCTCTCTGACTTAAGCCATATTCTGTCTCCTCATATCCATGGCAGTATCTCTCAGACTTTATAATAAAGATATACATCCATATACATATATAAATATACATATATATCTCTGTCATTTTTAGAACTGTCAACCTATGTAATTGATCTTAATCAGAATTCACACATTTACAACAGGTTCCTTTTTCCCTACTAATTGGCCACATAGTTGGAGCAGGATTCAATACAATTATAAATAATAGAACCTTCCAGTAGCATTTCTAATAGCATTTCTATCAGCATCCTTATTTTAATTATCATAGTACAGAACTTGCCTCCTTTCTCTAGTGTAAGCTTCAATAAATATGAGTTTCTTTTCATTCTCCCGAAATCTTAATTTCCCTGTTCTCTGAAGGGTCTCGGAACTTTTGAAGCAGCCCTTGATTCACAGCAGATGGTTTCTATGTTTCTGCTGTCATCAGGTCTTCTTGTGCTTTTTGTTTTTATTTTTCATTTGTTTCAAATCCTCCTAGATAACCCCCATTTACTTGCATATTTATTTATTTATTTGGTTCTATATTACATGAGGGGTCCATTCTTCTGCTTGATAGATTTTTCTCTTATAATTGAAGGGAAGTTTACACTCACAATACATATCCTGTCGTAAATACTACACACATATGGTGAAGGCTGGGGTTGTCTGGGGTCTGTGGACAGGAGACTGATGCCTTACAATCTCGACAACCCAGGTTTGAACCTGTCATGTATGAACACAGAGTGGGAGCTTTTGGACTTCTGGTCTCTTTCCAACTCTTCTATTTCTCTTCTTGCCTTCTCTGTCTCTGACTCTCACAGGCTCTCACTCACTCTGTCTGCACTCATTAATATTTTACTTTTATATTATTTGACTGACAGGCCCAGATATACAAAGCGAGTCACCAGGGCCCGGCTGAGCTCTGGATTGTTTTGTTGGCGATTTCACCTAGGTTTCTGGAGCCTCAGCTTTGTAAGTCTCTCTGGCACAAGCCATACTCTGTCTCCTCATAGCCATGCCAGTATCCCTCATAGTTGATAATAAAGATACACATACATATATGTACATATACATACATATATATATATATCAGACATTTTTAGAATTGTTGACCTTTTTATTTGATCTGAATGCAGAATTACTGCATTTATAATAGCCTCCTTATTCATAAATAATTGGTCACATAGTTGGAGCAGGATTCACTACAATTATAAATTATAAACTTTCCAGGAGCATTTCCAATAGCCTTTCTATCAGTATCCTTATTGTAATTATCATAGCACAGAACTTGCCTCCATTTTCTAGTGTAAGCTTCAAATCGTATGCGTTTCTTTTCATTCTCAGAATTCGTAATTTGCCTGGACCCTGTGTGTCAGGGAATTTTTGAAGCAGCCCTCTATTTCTCAGCAGACGTTTTCTATATTTCTGCTGTCATCAGGTCTTCCTGTGGTGTTTGTTTTTATTTTTTATTTTTTTCAAATCCTCTTAGATCATTCCCATTTATTTGCATATTTATTTATTTATTTATTTCGTCCGATATCACATGAGGGGTCATTTCTTCTGCCTGATAGATTTTCTCTTATAATTGAAGGGAACTTTTGACACACAATACATTTCCTTTTGCAGATACTACACACTACTACAACTGCTACTGCACTGTTTTTGACAGTGACATCCAATGCACAATGGATTAGTATTGCATGGCTCTAGAGAATGTTCACTATTTAACCTACAATGTTTTTAACCTCACAAATATTTATTCTGTTCTTTCTTGGGGGATGAATGGTTTACAGTCAACAGTTCCATATAGTAGTGGGCACGGGGGGGGGTAATTTTTCCCACTACCCCTGTATTTCTGTACATCCTTTGTAACTTTCTTATTGAGGAGAAGCAAACAGTCATAAATTGAGAGAGCAGGGCCCAAGCAGGAATAGAGACAGAGAGACATCTGCAGCTCTGATTTGTCACTAGCCCAGCTTTTCCCTAGCTGGGTAAGTGTGACCAGGGGCTCAAAACAGGGTCCTGGGATTCCACATAGTTCCCTGGCAGCTCCACCAGCTGTTCCTCCAACCCATGCTCCCTTCGTTGTCCATGTAACTATCGATCTGCTCTAGGCATTTCTCACCTTCATATGCCAGAAACTTAACACTTCTCCCTTCCACCCATGAAACTTTGACCTTTTGCTAGGGTGCAAAACAGCAACTCCAATCCAAGTTATTTTCGGGACAAGTGTGTACGTCTCTGTGGGAAGGTGTGTCTGTGTGTGTGTGTGTGTGTGTGTGTGTGTGTAGGTGTGCATAAGTGTGTTTCAGTTAAGATTACCGCTGTTGTTTCTTTATTCCTGACACAGGGACTTAGGAACTGGGTTGTGTTATGACAAAGGAAGTTTCCACTGCACAAGTGGTTTTTCAAGTATGAATTGGCACATTGGATTGTGGACTCTGTTGTGCATTCTCCCAGGTGGTCCTCAGATGGGTTCTTTCCTTTGCTATTCCCATGCTGTGTGTAATTTTCTGGGTAGACTCAAAGAGGAGTGGCATGGGGAGCTCAGCTGCATTCTGCTGTATGTCCACAAGGTGGCGGCAAAGACCATAGTTGAGTGTAGTGATTCTGTGGAATGAGGAGAACTCTAGGAATTGTGGCCCGTGGACAGCAGGGTTGAAATTGACGTAGAGTGCCCTAGACATCTGTTCTTTCCTGTGGGGTGGGGGGATCCCCCATTTGGCTTTGCAAGTGGAAAGGGGTTTCTCTCTTTGCCTGGGATGACTCTACTGGGAGCTTGTGAATCCCTGTGCTCAGCTGCATTCTGCTGGGTGTCCACAAGAGGGCAGCACCAGGGCGGGACTAAGGCTCCATGGGGCAAGTGCCCTGAGGCACTGGGCTAGGAGAGTGGCGACAGTGTTCCTGGGTGTGCCCCAAGAGCATGGCCAGCCTAGCGCAGGCAGGCAGTGTCCTAAGGACGGGCCCAGACAGGAGCTGTGGGTGTCGTGTTTGCAGAAACAGGGCCTTCAGAGGATGGCAGAAAGTCCCCGGGGGCGGGCCTCAGAGCCCGTGCCCAATGAGCCTGAGGGGAGAGCCCAGTGGGTATTCATAGAGACAGCTGGCCAATCAGAGAGGAGGAACGTCACCCTCAGGGGCGTGAAGCAAGAGCTGGCCAATGAGAACAGAGGAGGAGTTGCGTGGGCGGGCTTCAGAGAGCAGCCCACCAATGAGAGCCTGGGTGCTGGCTCTGGGTGGGCGTACCCCTGGAGGTCAGCCAATCAAGGTCCAGCGGAAGTGCCTGGGGGCGGGCCCTCGGGAGGCTGTCCAATGAGCGCCTGGGGCGGGCCTCGTGGGCGGAGCCCAGGAGGCTGGCCAATCATGGGGCAAGGGCGGTGACCTTCCTGGGCGTGCCTTAGGAACTGGCCTATCAGAGGGCGCCCCTCAGACAGCAGCCCGCCAATGGGAGCCAAGAGAAGGCTGGCTGGGGGCGTGTCCCTGGGACACCAGGCCAATCAGAGTCGAGCGGAAGAGGCTGGTGGGCGGGCCTTCCGGAGGCTGCCCAATCAGCGTGCTGCAGGGCCGTGTGGGCGGTGCTCAAGGCCGCTGGCCAATCACTGACTAGGGGCCCGGACCCTCCTGGGCGTGTCCAAGCACACTGGCCAATGAGATTGCTGGTGGGGTTCTGGGCGTGGTCTAGGCCTCTGGCCTATCAGAGCCTGGCTGGCGCCCTGTGGGCGGGCCTTCTGAAGGAATCCCGCCAATGGGAGCTCAGAGCTGGCCTTAAAAGGCTGGGCGTGCTTCCAGGAAATGCGAAGCAGGGTTCAGCCCAGGGCCCTGCCTTGCAGAAGCTGTCCAGTGCGCATGTGTATAACTCCGTTTGTGCCTGTGCCTCTGTGGATTTGTGTGTGTGTGTGTGTGTGTGTGTGTGTGTGTGTGTGTGTGTCTGAGGGAGGGAGAGAGAGAGCGAACAGCAGAATCACTGTGGCACAGGTGATTTTGTGCAAAACACTTGGCACATTCTGATTTACAGCTCAATATTGACACCAGGGCAGCTCTCCTTGGCCCTTGGTCACTTTTCTTCTTTTCAGATGTAAAGACACTGAAGAGGGAGAGGTTTTTGCCCTGAGGCTTGCACTGGGAACTAGCAGCTGCCCTGTTTGTGTTGCCAGACTAGGAAACCTGTGGTGCCTGTCCATGTGGAGAGTCTCCTGGATGAGTTCCTTCTCGAGCCTTTTTCGCTCGGTCCCGTTGGAGCTGCATATAGCTAATGATTTGGAGATTTTATTCCTTTGGACAATTCTTTTCCTGATGCAAAGTTTCTCTCCAGGTTTTAGCAATCAATTGTGTGAATGTCACATCGAATCCATTGTAGAAAATGACTACATCAGTGTCTCTCTCTCTCTTTCTCTCTCTCTCTCTATCTCTCTCTCTCTCTCTCTATATATATATATATGTATGTAACATGTAGAGGTCTGAAAATATTTTTTAGCTAGAGACCTGCACAGCTCTGGATTAGGGTAGCAATGTGGATACACCTGGCCCTTCTGAGCCACAGTCATGAGAGACATCTCACAGAGCCATATCGTATATCACTCTACAAATCTCTCTCAGCACAAACTACCACTGCCAAATCATCTACTTCCCTCTTGCTCTTTTTGTCCACCGAGTCTTATCCCAAAACTGTAAATCAAAGAAGAAATAGACATAGTGCAGTTCCCTGCACACAGCACAGGCTGAGGCTGGACCAGGGAGATGCAATACGCCAGCCTGCATCTTGGCTGGAGCATCACTATGACTACTTCGAATTTGGAGAGGCGAGGGCAGTTTTGGAGAGTGGGCTGCCGGCCAAGGGTTGCTTCTCAGAGTGGCTAAGACCTAGATGTTCTAAGTGTTACCTTTCCTCACAAACATAAAATAGCAATGCCACTTGTAAGAAGTATGGGCATGGAGGGTTTGTCTTCAGTGCTCTGGCACTGATCAACACAGGGCCAGAATTTCAGTCCTTGTCTGTCTCTGTCATTCTGTCTCTCTGACTGTCTCTACGTGCCTTCTTCACTGGGCCCTTACTGGAAGTCAGTGCATGCATCGTGAACTCAGCCTTCCTGGTGTTGAAATTTTCCTTTCTTTGCCCTTTGGATTATTTAGTCTCCTGCACATGGTGTAGTACAGAGGGGAACTGCGGAGACAGCGTTGCTGCTGCAGGTTCCAGGCATATGTCCATCTCCAGCTGCAGCTGTCCAGGCCCTCTGTGCTTGACTGCCATTCTCCAGGGCCCTGAGGCTGACACTCAGCCTCAATGCAGCCCTCCTCACCTTCCTGCACAGCATCCTTGTCCTTATTCCATGAGAGCCCCGGTCAAGGGAAGTGAAACTCGATCCCCCTGGCACACACACTGTGCTTTCCCTCTATTCAGCCAAATGGAAAGGATCTGTGGTACTGATGGCCACACCAGTGTCCAGATTTCCCATGCAAAACGGAAGCTTCCAGTGTTCAGAAAGAGGGTGTTTTGATGGCTGTGAAATGTCTTTTCCAAGTGCCTCATGGTGTTTCAAATCCCTTTGAAACCTGAAGTTCTTTCTTGTATCTAGGGAATATTTTCACCACTGGCCAGAAGGGCCGCCCAACTAGGAGCACAGCTATCCAGGGGTCAGGAGGTCTTCCAGCCTGCTAGCTCCTGGAGGGATTCCTGAGTATGTCCTCAGGGCCCAAGTGTAAAAGGTGTTTCCAATTGCCTTGATTAGCAGCAGCCAGGCCCTCAGGTGAGGGGCGGGGCTGTGATCTTGACTGGAAGCCCCTAATTTGGCCAATGGAGGCATCCATCTTTTTTTGTCTGTCCATAGCAAGGGCCTGGGGAGTTTGTGCTTCCTGCAAGCAGAGCGACATTGTATGGGACACTCATGCAAGCCTACTTCTGGGAATCTCTCTGAGTGTGATGTGTGGACCCCAGGACACCATGATCAGGGATGTGAGGCCACAGGAGCAATTGCCTTAGCCGGACCCAAAGGGTAGGTGTAAGGGGCCGGGTTCATCCACTATTGTTTGGTTCAACACACTTCCCATCTAAGTGGAAACACAGCCATTTCTGGGTACTTTCTGGGCTTGTAATCTGCTGCCCTGAGCAGTGGACTGAGAGCCTGGAGGCTGAGTAGGCAGCCAAACGTGACTGGACAGGCTCAAGCCCCTGAATTCTGAGGGGTGCCCCAGCTTCCCCCATTGGCAGTGTTTGGATCATAGTGAGGCATGGCATTGATTCGGAACTCAGGAGAGTGAGACATGAGAGTCCCTTTGCATATGCATTCTTGCTTAGCCACAATCTGGGCTAGCTGGCTTGCCCTGACCAGATAGGTTCTCTGTACATAAGTTGCAGGAGAGGCTGGCTCCCTTGCCACCCATGCTCTGAGACTACTTCAGGTGATCTCTGAGCACACACAGACACACACAAACAGACAGACAGACGGACACACACACACACACACACACACACATTACTGTCAGGTTGGTAGTAGAGCCTATGGTGAAGGCTGGGGCTGTCTGGGGTCTGTGGGCATGAGAGCTGCTGCCTTACAATCTCTACAAGCCAGGTTTGAACCTGTCATCAATGAACACAGTGTAGGAGGTTTTTGAATTCTGGTCTCTTTCCAACTCATCTATTTCTCTTCTCGCCTTCTCTATCTCTAACTCTCACATGCTCTCACAAACTCTTTCTTCACTCATTAATATTTTACTTAGATTCTTATTTTACTGACAGGCCCAGATAGACAAAGAGAGTTACCAGAGCACTGCTGAGCTCTGGCTTGTTGTGTGGGCGATTTCACCTAGGCTACTGGAGCCTCAGTTTGTAAGTCTTTCTGACACAAGCCTTATTCTGTCTCCTCATTTCCATGCCAGTATCACTCAGAGTTTATAATAAAGATATACATACATGTATATATGTACATATAGATTTATATATCTGTCATTTTTAGAATGTTCGACCTATGTATTTGACCTTCTTTCAGAATTACCACATTTATAACAGCCTAGTTTTTCTGAAATAATTGGCCATATAGTTGGAGCAGGATTCAATACAATTATAAATAATAGAACCTTCCAGTAGCATTTCTAATCGTGTTTCTATTAGCATCCTTATTGTAATTATCATGGCCCAGATCTTCCCTCCTTTTTCTAGTGTAAGCTTCAATACGTATGTGTTTGTTTTCTTTCTCCGGAAATCTTAATGTCCCTGGACCCTGAAGTGTTAGGGAATTTTTGAAGCAGCCCTCTGTTTCTCAGCAGATGGTTTCTATGTTTCTGCTGTCATCAGGTCTTCTTGTGGTTTTTGTCTTTATTTATTTTTATTGTTTCAAGTCCTCCTAGATCATCCCCATTTATTTGCATATTTATTTATTTAGTCAGGTATCACATGTGGCATCATTTCTTCTGCTTGAGAGATTTTCTCTTATAACTGAAGGGAACTTTTGATGCACAATACATTTCCTGGGGCAAATACTACACACATATGGTGAAGGCTTGGGTTGTCTGGGGTCTGTGGGCATTAGAGCTGCTGCGTGACAATCTCTACAACCCAGGTTTGAACCTGTCATGAATGAACACAGCCTAGGGGTTTTTTGACTTCTGGTCTATTTCCAACTCTTCTATTTCTCTTCTCGCCATCTCTGTCTCTGACTCTCACAGGCTCTCTCTCACTCTGTCTGAACTCAGGAATATTTTACTTATATCCTTATTTTATTGACAGGCCCAGATATACAAAGAGAGTGGCCAGAGCACTGCTGAGCTCTGGCTGGTTTTGTTTGTGATTTCACCTAGGCTACTGGAGCCTCAGATTGGTAAGTCTCTCTGACTTAAGCCATATTCTGTCTCCTCATATCCATGGCAGTATCTCTCAGACTTTATAATAAAGATATACATCCATATACATATATAAATATACATATATATCTCTGTCATTTTTAGAATTGTCAACCTATGTAATTGATCTTAATCAGAATTCACACATTTACAACAGGTTCCTTTTTCCCTACTAATTGGCCACATAGTTGGAGCAGGATTCAATACAATTATAAATAATAGAACCTTCCAGTAGCATTTCTAATAGCATTTCTATCAGCATCCTTATTTTAATTATAGTACAGAACTTGCCTCCTTTCTCTACTGTAAGCTTCAATACATATGAGTTTCTTTTCATTCTCCCGAAATCTTAATTTCCCTGGACTCTGCAGGGTCTCGGAACTTTTGAAGCAGCCCTTGATTCACAGCAGATGGTTTCTATGTTTCTGCTGTCATCAGGTCTTCTTGTGCTTTTTGTTTTTATTTTTCATTTGTTTCAAATCCTCCTAGATAACCCCCATTTACTTGCATATTTATTTATTTATTTATTTATTTGGTTCTATATTATATGAGGGGTCCATTCTTCTGCTTGATAGATTTTTCTCTTATAATTGACGGGAAGTTTACACTCACAATACATATCCTGTCGTAAATACTACACACATATGGTGAAGACTGGGGTTGTCTGGGGTCTGTGGACAGGAGACTGATGCCTTACAATCTCGACAACCCAGGTTTGAACCTGTCATGTATGAACACAGAGTGGGAGCTTTTGGACTTCTGGTCTCTTTCCAACTCTTCTATTTCTCTTCTTGCCTTCTCTGTCTCTGACTCTCACAGGCTCTCACTCACTCTGTCTGCACTCATTAATATTTTACTTTTATATTATTTGACTGACAGGCCCAGATATACAAAGCGAGTCACCAGGGCCCGGCTGAGCTCTGGATTGTTTTGTTGGCGATTTCACCTAGGTTTCTGGAGCCTCAGCTTTGTAAGTCTCTCTGGCACAAGCCATACTCTGTCTCCTCATAGCCATGCCAGTATCCCTCATAGTTGATAATAAAGATACACATACATATATGTACATATACATACATATATATATATATCAGACATTTTTAGAATTGTTGACCTTTTTATTTGATCTGAATGCAGAATTACCGCATTTATAATAGCCTCCTTATTCATAAATAATTGGTCACATAGTTGGAGCAGGATTCACTACAATTATAAATTATAAACTTTCCAGGAGCATTTCCAATAGCCTTTCTATCAGTATCCTTATTGTAATTATCATAGCACAGAACTTGCCTCCATTTTCTAGTGTAAGCTTCAAATCGTATGCGTTTCTTTTCATTCACGGAATTCGTAATTTGCCTGGACCCTGTGTGTCAGGGAATTTTTGAAGCAGCCCTCTATTTCTCAGCAGACGTTTTCTATATTTCTGCTGTCATCAGGTCTTCCTGTGGTGTTTGTTTTTATTTTTTATTTTTTCAAATCCTCTTAGATCATTCCCATTTATTTGCATATTTATTTATTTATTTATTTCGTCCGATATCACATGAGGGGTCATTTCTTCTGCCTGATAGATTTTCTCTTATAATTGAAGGGAACTTTTGACACACAATACATTTCCTTTTGCAGATACTACACGCTACTACAACTGCTACTGCACTGTTTTTGACAGTGACATCCAATGCACAATGGATTAGTATTGCATGGCTCTAGAGAATGTTCACTATTTAACCTACAATGTTTTTAACCTCACAAATATTTATTCTGTTCTTTCTTGGGGGATGAATGGTTTACAGTCAACAGTTCCATATAATAGTGGGCACGGGGGGGTAATTTTTCCCACTACCCCTGTATTTCTGTACATCCTTTGTAACTTTCTTATTGAGGAGAAGCAAACAGTCATAAATTGAGAGAGCAGGGCCCAAGCAGGAAGAGAGACAGAGAGACATCTGCAGCTCTGATTTGTCACTAGCCCAGCTTTTCCCTAGCTGGGTAAGTGTGACCAGGGGCTCAACACAGGGTCCTGGGATTCCACATAGTTCCCTGGCAGCTCCACCAGCTGTTCCTCCAACCCATGCTCCCTTCGTTGTCCATGTAACTATCGATCTGCTCTAGGCATTTCTCACCTTCATATGCCAGAAACTTAACACTTCTCCCTTCCACCCATGAAACTTTGACCTTTTGCTAGGGTGCAAAACAGCAACTCCAATCCAAGTTATTTTCGGGACAAGTGTGTACGTCTCTGTGGGAAGGTGTGTGTGTGTGTGTGTGTGTGTGTGTGTGTGTGAGTGTGCATAAGTGTGTTTCAGTTAAGATTACCGCTGTTGTTTCTTTATTCCTGACACAGGGACTTAGGAACTGGGTTGTGTTATGACAAAGGAAGTTTCCACTGCACAAGTGGTTTTTCAAGTATGAATTGGCACATTGGATTGTGGACTCTGTTGTGCATTCTCCCAGGTGGTCCTCAGATGGGTTCTTTCCTTGCTATTCCCATGCTGTGTGTAATTTTCTGGGTAGACTCAAAGAGGAGTGGCATGGGGAGCTCAGCTGCATTCTGCTGTATGTCCACAAGGTGGCGGCAAAGACCATAGTTGAGTGTAGTGATTCTGTGGAATGAGGAGAACTCTCGGAATTGTGGCCCGTGGACAGCAGGGTTGAAATTGACGTAGAGTGCCCTAGACATCTGTTCTTTCCTGTGGGGTGGGGGGATCCCCCATTTGGCTTTGCAAGTGGAAGGGGTTTCTCTCTTTGCCTGGGATGACTCTACTGGGAGCTTGTGAATCCCTGTGCTCAGCTGCATTCTGCTGGGTGTCCACAAGAGGGCAGCACCAGGGCGGGACTAAGGCTCCATGGGGCAAGTGCCCTGAGGCACTGGGCTAGGAGAGTGGCGACAGTGTTTCTGGGTGTGCCCCAAGAGCATGGCCAGCCTAGCACAGGCAGGCAGTGTCCTAAGGACGGGCCCAGACAGGAGCTGTGGGGGTCGTGATTGCAGAAACAGGGCCTTCAGAGGATGGCAGAAAGTCCCCGGGGGCGGGCCTCAGAGCCCGTGCCCAATGAGCCTGAGGGGAGGGCCCAGTGGGTATTCATAGAGACAGCTGGCCAATCAGAGAGGAGGAACGTCACCCTCAGGGGCGTGAAGCAAGAGCTGGCCAATGAGAACAGAGGAGGAGTTGTGTGGGCGGGCCTCAGAGAGCAGCCCACCAATGAGAGCCTGGGTGCTGGCTCTGGGTGGGCGTACCCCTGGAGGTCAGCCAATCAGGGTCCAGCGGAAGTGCCTGGGGGGCGGGCCCTCGGGAGGCTGTCCAATGAGCGCCTGGGGCGGGCCTCGTGGGCGGAGCCCAGGAGGCTGGCCAATCATGGGGCAAGGGCGGTGACCTTCCTGGGCGTGCCTTAGGAACTGGCCTATCAGAGGGCGCCCCTCAGACAGCAGCCCGTCAATGGGAGCCAAGAGAAGGCTGGCTGGGGGCGTGTCCCTGTGACACCAGGCCAATCAGAGTCTAGCGGAAGTGGCTGGTGGGCGGGCCTTCCGGAGGCTGCCCAATCAGCGTGCTGCAGGGCCGTGTGGGCGGTGCTCAAGGCCGCTGGCCAATCACTGACTAGGGGCCCGGACCCTCCTGGGCGTGTCCAAGCACACTGGCCAATGAGATGGCGGGTGGGGTTCTGGGCGTGGCCTAGGCCTCTGGCCTATCAGAGCCTGGCTGGCGCCCTGTGGGCGGGCCTTCTGAAGGAATCCCGCCAATGGGAGCTCAGAGCTGGCCTTAAAAGGCTGGGCGTGCTTCCAGGAAATGCGAAGCAGGGTTCAGCCCAGGGCCCTGCCTTGCAGAAGCTGTCCAGTGCGCATGTGTATAACTCCGTTTGTGCCTGTGCCTCTGTAGATTTGTGTGTGTGTGTGTGTGTGTGTGTCTGAGGGAGGGAGAGAGAGAGAGAACAACAGAATCACTGTGGCACAGGTGATTTTGTGCAAAACACTTGGCACATTCTGATTTACAGCTCAATATTGACACCAGGGCAGCTCTCCTTGGCCCTTGGTCACTTTTCTTCTTTTCAGATGTAAAGACACTGAAGAGGGAGAGGTTTTTGCCCTGAGGCTTGCACTGGGAACTAGCAGCTGCCCTGTTTGTGTTGCCAGACTAGGAAACCTGTGGTGCCTGTCCATGTGGAGAGTCTCCTGGATGAGTTCCTTCTCGAGCCTTTTTCGCTCGGTCCCGTTGGAGCTGCATATAGCTAATGATTTGGAGATTTTATTCCTTTGGACAATTCTTTTCCTGATGCAAAGTTTCTCTCCAGGTTTTAGCAATCAATTGTGTGAATGTCACATCGAATCCATTGTAGAAAATGACTACATCAGTGTCTCTCTCTCTCTTTCTCTCTCTCTCTCTATCTATCTCTCTCTCTATATATATATGTATGTAACATGTAGAGGTCTGAAAATATTTTTTAGCTAGAGACCTGCACAGCTCTGGATTAGGGTAGCAATGTGGATACACCTGGCCCTTCTGAGCCACAGTCATGAGAGACATCTCACAGAGCCATATCGTATATCACTCTACAAATCTCTCTCAGCACAAACTACCACTGCCAAATCATCTACTTCCCTCTTGCTCTTTTTGTCCACCGAGTCTTATCCCAAAACTGTAAATCAAAGAAGAAATAGACATAGTGCAGTTCCCTGCACACAGGACAGGCTGAGGCTGGACCAGGGAGATGCAATACGCCAGCCTGCATCTTGGCTGGAGCATCACTATGACTACTTCGAATTTGGAGAGGCGAGGGCAGTTTTGGAGAGTGGGCTGCCGGCCAAGGGTTGCTTCTCAGAGTGGCTAAGACCTAGATGTTCTAAGTGTTACCTTTCCTCACAAACATAAAATAGCAATGCCACTTGTAAGAAGTATGCATGGGCATGGAGGGTTTGTCTTCAATGCTCTGGCACTGATCAACACAGGGCCAGAATTTCAGTCCTTGTCTGTCTCTGTCATTCTGTCTCTCTGACTGTCTCTACGTGCCTTCTTCACTGGGCCCTTACTGGAAGTCAGTGCATGCATCGTGAACTCAGCCTTCCTGGTGTTGAAATTTTCCTTTCTTTGCCCTTTGGATTATTTAGTCTCCTTCACATGGTGTAGTACAGAGGGGAACTGCGGAGACAGCGTTGCTGCTGCAGGTTCCAGGCATATGTCCATCTCCAGCTTCAGCTGTCCAGGCCCTCTGTGCTTGACTGCCATTCTCCAGGGCCCTGAGGCTGACACTCAGCCTCAATGCAGCCCTCCTCACCTTCCTGCACAGCATCCTTGTCCTTATTCCATGAGAGCCCCGGTCAAGGGAAGTGAAACTCGATCCCCCTGGCACACACACTGTGCTTTCCCTCTATTAAGCCAAATGGAAAGGATCTGTGGTACTGATGGCCACACCAGTGTCCAGATTTCCCATGCAAAACGGAAGCTTCCAGTGTTCAGAAAGAGGGTGTTTTGATGGCTGTGAAATGTCTTTTCCAAGTGCCTCATGGTGTTTCAAATCCCTTTGAAACCTGAAGTTCTTTCTTGTATCTAGGGAATATTTTCACCACTGGCCAGAAGGGCCGCCCAACTAGGAGCACAGCTATCCAGGGGTCAGGAGGTCTTCCAGCCTGCTAGCTCCTGGAGGGATTCCTGAGTATGTCCTCAGGGCCCAAGTGTAAAAGGTGTTTCCAATTGCTTTGATTAGCAGCAGCCAGGCCCTCAGGTGAGGGGCGGGGCTGTGATCTTGACTGGAAGCCCCAAATTTGGCCAATGGAGGCATCCATCTTTTTTTGTCGGTCCATAGCAAGGGCCCGGGGAGTTTGTGCTTCCTGCAAGCAGAGCGACATTGTATGGGACACTCATGCAAGCCTACTTCTGGGAATCTCTCTGAGTGTGATGTGTGGACACCAGGACACCATGATCAGGGATGTGAGGCCACAGGAGCAATTGCCTTAGCCGGACCCAAAGGGTAGGTGTAAGGGGCCGGGTTCATCCACTATTGTTTGGTTCAACACACTTCCCATCTATGTGGAAACACAGCCCTTTCTGGGTACTTTCTGGGCTTGTAATCTGCTGCCCTGAGCAGTGGACTGAGAGCCTGGAGGCTGAGTAGGCAGCCAAACGTGACTGGACAGGCTCAAGCCCCTGAATTCTGAGGGGTGACCCAGCTTCCCCCATTGGCAGTGTTTGGATCATAGTGAGGCATGGCATTGATTCGGAACTCAGGAGAGTGAGACATGAGAGTCCCTTTGCATATGCATTCTTGCTTAGCCACAATCTGGGCTAGCTGGCTTGCCCTGACCAGATAGGTTCTCTGTACATAAGTTGCAGGAGAGGCTGGCTCCCTTGCCACCCATGCTCTGAGACTACTACAGGTGATCTCTGAGCACACACAGACACACACAAACAGACAGACACACACACACACACACATTACTGTCAGGTTGGTAGTAGAGCCTATGGTGAAGGCTGGGGCTGTCTGGGGTCTGTGGGCATGAGAGCTGCTGCCTTACAATCTCTACAAGCCAGGTTTGAACCTGTCATCAATGAACACAGTGTAGGAGGTTTTTGAATTCTGGTCTCTTTCCAACTCATCTATTTCTCTTCTCGCCTTCTCTATCTCTAACTCTCACATGCTCTCACACACTCTGTCTTCACTCATTAATATTTTACTTAGATTCTTATTTTACTGACAGGCCCAGATAGACAAAGAGAGTTACCAGAGCACTGCTGAGCTCTGGCTTGTTGTGTTGGCGATTTCACCTAGGCTACTGGAGCCTCAGTTTGTAAGTCTTTCTGACACAAGCCATATTCTGTCTCCTCATTTCCAAACCAGTATCACTCAGAGTTTATAATAAAGATATACATACATGTATATATATACATATAGATTTATATATCTGTCATTTTTAGAATGTTCGACCTATGTATTTGACCTTCTTTCAGAATTACCACATTTATAACAGCCTAGTTTTTCTGAAATAATTGGCCATATAGTTGGAGCACGATTCAATACAATTATAAATAATAGAACCTTCCAGTAGCATTTCTAATCGTGTTTCTATTAGCATCCTTATTGTAATTATCATGGCCCAGATCTTCCCTCCTTTTTCTAGTGTAAGCTTCAATACGTATGTGTTTGTTTTCTTTCTCCGGAAATCTTAATGTCCCTGGACCCTGAAGTGTTAGGGAATTTTTGAAGCAGCCCTCTGTTTCTCAGCAGATGGTTTCTATGTTTCTGCTGTCATCAGGTCTTCTTGTGGTTTTTGTCTTTATTTATTTTTATTGTTTCAAGTCCTCCTAGATCATCCCCATTTATTTGCATATTTATTTATTTAGTCAGGTATCACATGTGGCATCATTTCTTCTGCTTGAGAGATTTTCTCTTATAACTGAAGGGAACTTTTGATGCACAATACATTTCCTGGGGCAAATACTACACACATATGGTGAAGGCTTGGGTTGCCTGGGGTCTGTGGGCATTAGAGCTGCTGCGTGACAATCTCTACAACCCAGGTTTGAACCTGTCATGAATGAACACAGCCTAGGGGTTTTTGACTTCTGGTCTATTTCCAACTCTTCTATTTCTCTTCTCGCCATCTCTGTCTCTGACTCTCACAGGCTCTCTCTCACTCTGTCTGAACTCAGGAATATTTTACTTATATCCTTATTTTATTGACAGGCCCAGATATACAAAGAGAGTGGCCAGAGCACTGCTGAGCTCTGGCTGGTTTTGTTTGTGATTTCACCTAGGCTACTGGAGCCTCTGATTGGTAAGTCTCTCTGACTTAAGCCATATTCTGTCTCCTCATATCCATGGCAGTATCTCTCAGACTTTATAATAAAGATATACATCCATATACATATATAAATATACATATATATCTCTGTCATTTTTAGAATTGTCAACCTATGTAATTGATCTTAATCAAAATTCACACATTTACAACAGATTCCTTTTTCCCTACTAATTGGCCACATAGTTGGAGCAGGATTCAATACAATTATAAATAATAGAACCTTCCAGTAGCATTTCTAATAGCATTTCTATCAGCATCCTTATTTTAATTATCATAGTACAGAACTTGCCTCCTTTCTCTAGTGTAAGCTTCAATACATATGAGTTTCTTTTCATTCTCCCGAAATCTTAATTTCCCTGGACTCTGAAGGGTCTCGGAACTTTTGAAGCAGCCCTTGATTCACAGCAGATGGTTTCTATGTTTCTGCTGTCATCAGGTCTTCTTGTGCTTTTTGTTTTTATTTTTCATTTGTTTCAAATCCTCCTAGATAACCCCCATTTACTTGCATATTTATTTATTTATTTATTTATTTGGTTCTATATTACATGAGGGGTCCATTCTTCTGCTTGATAGATTTTTCTCTTATAATTGAAGGGAAGTTTACACTCACAATACATATCCTGTCGTAAATACTACACACATATGGTGAAGGCTGGGGTTGTCTGGGGTCTGTGGACAGGAGACTGCTGCCTTACAATCTCGACAACCCAGGTTTGAACCTGTCATGTATGAACACAGAGTGGGAGCTTTTGGACTTCTGGTCTCTTTCCAACTCTTCTATTTCTCTTCTTGCCTTCTCTGTCTCTGACTCTCACAGGCTCTCACTCACTCTGTCTGCACTCATTAATATTTTACTTTTATATTATTTGACTGACAGGCCCAGATATACAAAGCGAGTCACCAGGGCCCGGCTGAGCTCTGGATTGTTTTGTTGGCGATTTCACCTAGGTTTCTGGAGCCTCAGCTTTGTAAGTCTCTCTGGCACAAGCCATACTCTGTCTCCTCATAGCCATGCCAGTATCCCTCATAGTTGATAATAAAGATACACATACATATATGTACATATACATACATATATATATATCAGACATTTTTAGAATTGTTGACCTTTTTATTTGATCTGAATGCAGAATTACCACATTTATAATAGCCTCCTTATTCATAAATAATTGGTCACATAGTTGGAGCAGGATTCACTACAATTATAAATTATAAACTTTCCAGGAGCATTTCCAATAGCCTTTCTATCAGTATCCTTATTGTAATTATCATAGCACAGAACTTGCCTCCATTTTCTAGTGTAAGCTTCAAATCGTATGCGTTTCTTTTCATTCACGGAATTCGTAATTTGCCTGGACCCTGTGTGTCAGGGAATTTTTGAAGCAGCCCTCTATTTCTCAGCAGACGTTTTCTATATTTCTGCTGTCATCAGGTCTTCCTGTGGTGTTTGTTTTTATTTTTTATTTTTTCAAATCCTCTTAGATCATTCCCATTTATTTGCATATTTATTTATTTATTTATTTCGTCCGATATCACATGAGGGGTCATTTCTTCTGCCTGATAGATTTTCTCTTATAATTGAAGGGAACTTTTGACACACAATACATTTCCTTTTGCAGATACTACACGCTACTACAACTGCTACTGCACTGTTTTTGACAGTGACATCCAATGCACAATGGATTAGTATTGCATGGCTCTAGAGAATGTTCACTATTTAACCTACAATGTTTTTAACCTCACAAATATTTATTCTGTTCTTTCTTGGGGGATGAATGGTTTACAGTCAACAGTTCCATATAATAGTGGGCACGGGGGGGTAATTTTTCCCACTACCCCTGTATTTCTGTACATCCTTTGTAACTTTCTTATTGAGGAGAAGCAAACAGTCATAAATTGAGAGAGCAGGGCCCAAGCAGGAAGAGAGACAGAGAGACATCTGCAGCTCTGATTTGTCACTAGCCCAGCTTTTCCCTAGCTGGGTAAGTGTGACCAGGGGCTCAACACAGGGTCCTGGGATTCCACATAGTTCCCTGGCAGCTCCACCAGCTGTTCCTCCAACCCATGCTCCCTTCGTTGTCCATGTAACTATCGATGTGCTCTAGGCATTTCTCACCTTCATATGCCAGAAACTTAACACTTCTCCCTTCCACCCATGAAACTTTGACCTTTTGCTAGGGTGCAAAACAGCAACTCCAATCCAAGTTATTTTCGGGACAAGTGTGTACGTCTCTGTGGGAAGGTGTGTGTGTGTGTGTGTGTGTGTGTGTGTGTGTGAGTGTGCATAAGTGTGTTTCAGTTAAGATTACCGCTGTTGTTTCTTTATTCCTGACACAGGGACTTAGGAACTGGGTTGTGTTATGACAAAGGAAGTTTCCACTGCACAAGTGGTTTTTCAAGTATGAATTGGCACATTGGATTGTGGACTCTGTTGTGCATTCTCCCAGGTGGTCCTCAGATGGGTTCTTTCCTTTGCTATTCCCATGCTGTGTGTAATTTTCTGGGTAGACTCAAAGAGGAGTGGCATGGGGAGCTCAGCTGCATTCTGCTGTATGTCCACAAGGTGGCGGCAAAGACCATAGTTGAGTGTAGTGATTCTGTGGAATGAGGAGAACTCTCGGAATTGTGGCCCGTGGACAGCAGGGTTGAAATTGACGTAGAGTGCCCTAGACATCTGTTCTTTCCTGTGGGGTGGGGGGATCCCCCATTTGGCTTTGCAAGTGGAAGGGGTTTCTCTCTTTGCCTGGGATGACTCTACTGGGAGCTTGTGAATCCCTGTGCTCAGCTGCATTCTGCTGGGTGTCCACAAGAGGGCAGCACCAGGGCGGGACTAAGGCTCCATGGGGCAAGTGCCCTGAGGCACTGGGCTAGGAGAGTGGCGACAGTGTTTCTGGGTGTGCCCCAAGAGCATGGCCAGCCTAGCGCAGGCAGGCAGTGTCCTAAGGACGGGCCCAGACAGGAGCTGTGGGGGTCGTGTTTGCAGAAAAAGGGCCTTCAGAGGATGGCAGAAAGTCCCCGGGGGCGGGCCTCAGAGCCCGTGCCCAATGAGCCTGAGGGGAGGGCCCAGTGGGTATTCATAGAGACAGCTGGCCAATCAGAGAGGAGGAACGTCACCCTCAGGGGCGTGAAGAAAGAGCTGGCCAATGAGAACAGAGGAGGAGTTGCGTGGGCGGGCCTCAGAGAGCAGCCCACCAATGAGAGCCTGGGTGCTGGCTCTGGGTGGGCGTACCCCTGGAGGTCAGCCAATCAGGGTCCAGCGGAAGTGCCTGGGGGGCGGGCCCTCGGGAGGCTGTCCAATGAGCGCCTGGGGCGGGCCTCATGGGCGGAGCCCAGGAGGCTGGCCAATCATGGGGCAAGGGCGGTGACCTTCCTGGGCGTGCCTTAGGAACTGGCCTATCAGAGGGCGCCCCTCAGACAGCAGCCCGCCAATGGGAGCCAAGAGAAGGCTGGCTGGGGGCGTGTCCCTGGGACACCAGGCCAATCAGAGTCGAGCGGAAGTGGCTGGTGGGCGGGCCTTCCGGAGGCTGCCCAATCAGCGTGCTGCAGGGCCGTGTGGGCGGTGCTCAAGGCCGCTGGCCAATCACTGACTAGGGGCCCGGACCCTCCTGGGCGTGTCCAGGCACACTGGCCAATGAGATGGCCGGTGGGGTTCTGGGCGTGGCCTAGGCCTCTGGCCTATCAGAGCCTGGCTGGCGCCCTGTGGGCGGGCCTTCTGAAGGAATCCCGCCAATGGGAGCTCAGAGCTGGCCTTAAAAGGCTGGGCGTGCTTCCAGGAAATGCGAAGCAGGGTTCAGCCCAGGGCCCTGCCTTGCAGAAGCTGTCCAGTGCGCATGTGTATAACTCCGTTTGTGCCTGTGCCTCTGTGGATTTGTGTGTGTGTGTGTGTGTGTGTGTCTGAGGGAGGGAGAGAGAGAGAGAACAACAGAATCACTGTGGCACAGGTGATTTTGTGCAAAACACTTGGCACATTCTGATTTACAGCTCAATATTGACACCAGGGCAGCTCTCCTTGGCCCTTGGTCACTTTTCTTCTTTTCAGATGTAAAGACACTGAAGAGGGAGAGGTTTTTGCCCTGAGGCTTGCACTGGGAACTAGCAGCTGCCCTGTTTGTGTCGCCAGACTAGGAAACCTGTGGTGCCTGTCCATGTGGAGAGTCTCCTGGATGAGTTCCTTCTCGAGCCTTTTTCGCTCGGTCCCGTTGGAGCTGCATATAGCTAATGATTTGGAGATTTTATTCCTTTGGACAATTCTTTTCCTGATGCAAAGTTTCTCTCCAGGTTTTAGCAATCAATTGTGTGAATGTCACATCGAATCCATTGTAGAAAATGACTACATCAGTGTCTCTCTCTCTCTTTCTCTCTCTCTCTCTATCTATCTCTCTCTCTATATATATATATGTATGTAACATGTAGAGGTCTGAAAATATTTTTTAGCTAGAGACCTGCACAGCTCTGGATTAGGGTAGCAATGTGGATACACCTGGCCCTTCTGAGCCACAGTCATGAGAGACATCTCACAGAGCCATATCGTATATCACTCTACAAATCTCTCTCAGCACAAACTACCACTGCCAAATCATCTACTTCCCTCTTGCTCTTTTTGTCCACCGAGTCTTATCCCAAAACTGTAAATCAAAGAAGAAATAGACATAGTGCAGTTCCCTGCACACAGGACAGGCTGAGGCTGGACCAGGGAGATGCAATACGCCAGCCTGCATCTTGGCTGGAGCATCACTATGACTACTTCGAATTTGGAGAGGCGAGGGCAGTTTTGGAGAGTGGGCTGCCGGCCAAGGGTTGCTTCTCAGAGTGGCTAAGACCTAGATGTTCTAAGTGTTACCTTTCCTCACAAACATAAAATAGCAATGCCACTTGTAAGAAGTATGCATGGGCATGGAGGGTTTGTCCTCAGTACTCTGGCACTGATCAACACAGGGCCAGAATTTCAGTCCTTGTCTGTCTCTGTCATTCTGTCTCTCTGACTGTCTCTATGTGCCTTCTTCACTGGGCCCTTACTGGAAGTCAGTGCATGCATCGTGAACTCAGCCTTCCTGGTGTTGAAATTTTCCTTTCTTTGCCCTTTGGATTATTTAGTCTCCTGCACATGGTGTAGTACAGTGGGGAACTGCGGAGACAGCGTTGCTGCTGCAGGTTCCAGGCATATGTCCATCTCCAGCTGCAGCTGTCCAGGCCCTCTGTGCTTGACTGCCATTCTCCAGGGCCCTGAGGCTGACACTCAGCCTCAATGCAGCCCTCCTCACCTTCCTGCACAGCATCCTTGTCCTTATTCCATGAGAGCCCCGGTCAAGGGACGTGAAACTCGATCCCCCTGGCACACACACTGTGCTTTCCCTCTATTAAGCCAAATGGAAAGGATCTGTGGTACTGATGGCCACACCAGTGTCCAGATTTCCCATGCAAAACGGAAGCTTCCAGTGTTCAGAAAGAGGGTGTTTTGATGGCTGTGAAATGTCTTTTCCAAGTGCCTCATGGTGTTTCAAATCCCTTTGAAACCTGAAGTTCTTTCTTGTATCTAGGGAATATTTTCACCACTGGCCAGAAGGGCCGCCCAACTAGGAGCACAGCTATCCAGGGGTCAGGAGGTCTTCCAGCCTGCTAGCTCCTGGAGGGATTCCTGAGTATGTCCTCAGGGCCCAAGTGTAAAAGGTGTTTCCAATTGCTTTGATTAGCAGCAGCCAGGCCCTCAGGTGAGGGGCGGGGCTGTGATCTTGACTGGAAGCCCCAAATTTGGCCAATGGAGGCATCCATCTTTTTTTGTCTGTCCATAGCAAGGGCCCGGGGAGTTTGTGCTTCCTGCAAGCAGAGCGACATTGTATGGGACACTCATGCAAGCCTACTTCTGGGAATCTCTCTGAGTGTGATGTGTGGACACCAGGACACCATGATCAGGGATGTGAGGCCACAGGAGCAATTGCCTTAGCCGGACCCAAAGGGTAGGTGTAAGGGGCCGGGTTCATCCACTATTGTTTGGTTCAACACACTTCCCATCTATGTGGAAACACAGCCCTTTCTGGGTACTTTCTGGGCTTGTAATCTGCTGCCCTGAGCAGTGGACTGAGAGCCTGGAGGCTGAGTAGGCAGCCAAACGTGACTGGACAGGCTCAAGCCCCGGAATTCTGAGGGGTGACCCAGCTTCCCCTATTGGCAGTGTTTGGATCATAGTGAGGCATGGCATTGATTCGGAACTCAGGAGAGTGAGACATGAGAGTCCCTTTGCATATGCATTCTTGCTTAGCCACAATCTGGGCTAGCTGGCTTGCCCTGACCAGATAGGTTCTCTGTACATAAGTTGCAGGAGAGGCTGGCTCCCTTGCCACCCATGCTCTGAGACTACTACAGGTGATCTCTGAGCACACACAGACACACACAAACAGACAGACACACACACACACACACACACATTACTGTCAGGTTGGTAGTAGAGCCTATGGTGAAGGCTGGGGCTGTCTGGGGTCTGTGGGCATGAGAGCTGCTGCCTTACAATCTCTACAGGCCAGGTTTGAACCTGTCATCAATGAACACAGTGTAGGAGGTTTTTGAATTCTGGTCTCTTTCCAAGTCATCTATTTCTCTTCTCGCCTTCTCTATCTCTAATTCTCACATGCTCTCACACACTCTGTCTTCACTCATTAATATTTTACTTAGATTCTTATTTTACTGACAGGCCCAGATAGACAAAGAGAGTTACCAGAGCACTGCTGAGCTCTGGCTTGTTGTGTTGGCGATTTCACCTAGGCTACTGGAGCCTCAGTTTGTAAGTCTTTCTGACACAAGCCATATTCTGTCTCCTCATTTCCATGCCAGTATCACTCAGAGTTTATAATAAAGATATACATACATGTATATATGTACATATAGATTTATATATCTGTCATTTTTAGAATGTTCGACCTATGTATTTGACCTTCTTTCAGAATTACCACATTTATAACAGCCTAGTTTTTCTGAAATAATTGGCCATATAGTTGGAGCACGATTCAATACAATTATAAATAATAGAACCTTCCAGTAGCATTTCTAATCGTGTTTCTATTAGCATCCTTATTGTAATTATCATGGCCCAGATCTTCCCTCCTTTTTCTAGTGTAAGCTTCAATACGTATGTGTTTGTTTTCTTTCTCCGGAAATCTTAATGTCCCTGGACCCTGAAGTGTTAGGGAATTTTTGAAGCAGCCCTCTGTTTCTCAGCAGATGGTTTCTATGTTTCTGCTGTCATCAGGTCTTCTTGTGGTTTTTGTCTTTATTTATTTTTATTGTTTCAAGTCCTCCTAGATCATCCCCATTTATTTGCATATTTATTTATTTAGTCAGGTATCACATGTGGCATCATTTCTTCTGCTTGAGAGATTTTCTCTTATAACTGAAGGGAACTTTTGATGCACAATACATTTCCTGGGGCAAATACTACACACATATGGTGAAGGCTTGGGTTGTCTGGGGTCTGTGGGCATTAGAGCTGCTGCGTGACAATCTCTACAACCCAGGTTTGAACCTGTCATGAATGAACACAGCCTAGGGGTTTTTGACTTCTGGTCTATTTCCAACTCTTCTATTTCTCTTCTTGCCATCTCTGTCGTGGACTCTCACAGGCTCTCTCTCACTCTGTCTGAACTCATGAATATTTTACGTATATCCTTATTTTATTGGCAGGCCCAGATATACAAAGAGAGTGGCCAGAGCACTGCTGAGCTCTGGCTGGTTTTGTTTGTGATTTCACCTAGGCTACTGGAGCCTCTGATTGGTAAGTCTCTCTGACTTAAACCATATTCTGTCTCCTCATATCCATGGCAGTATCTCTCAGACTTTATAATAAAGATATACATCCATATACATATATAAATATACATATATATCTCTGTCATTTTTAGAATTGTCAACCTATGTAATTGATCTTAATCAGAATTCACACATTTACAACAGGTTCCTTTTTCCCTACTAATTGGCCACATTGTTGGAGCAGGATTCAATACAATTATAAATAATAGAACCTTCCAGTAGCATTTCTAATAGCATTTCTATCAGCATCCTTATTTTAATTATCATAGTACAGAACTTGCCTCCTTTCTCTAGTGTAAGCTTCAATACATATGAGTTTCTTTTCATTCTCCCGAAATCTTAATTTCCCTGGACTCTGCAGGGTCTCAGAACTTTTGAAGCAGCCCTTGATTCTCAGCAGATGGTTTCTATGTTTCTGCTGTCATCAGGTCTTCTTGTGCTTTTTGTTTTTATTTTTCATTTGTTTCAAATCCTCCTAGATAACCCCCATTTACTTGCATATTTATTTATTTATTTATTTATTTGGTTCTATATTACATGAGGGGTCCATTCTTCTGCTTGATAGATTTTTCTCTTATAATTGAAGGGAAGTTTACACTCACAATACATATCCTGTCGTAAATACTACACACATATGGTGAAGGCTGGGGTTGTCTGGGGTCTGTGGACAGGAGACTGCTGCCTTACAATCTCGACAACCCAGGTTTGAACCTGTCATGTATGAACACAGAGTGGGAGCTTTTGGACTTCTGGTCTCTTTCCAACTCTTCTATTTCTCTTCTTGCCTTCTCTGTCTCTGACTCTCACAGGCTCTCACTCACTCTGTCTGCACTCATTAATATTTTAATTTTATATTATTTGACTGACAGGCCCAGATATACAAAGCGAGTCACCAGGGCCCAGCTGAGTTCTGGATTGTTTTGTTGGCGATTTCACCTAGGTTTCTGGAGCCTCAGCTTTGTAAGTCTCTCTGGCACAAGCCATACTCTGTCTCCTCATAGCCATGCCAGTATCCCTCATAGTTGATAATAAAGATACACATACATATATGTACATATACATACATATATATATATATCAGACATTTTTAGAATTGTTGACCTTTTTATTTGATCTGAATGCAGAATTACCGCATTTATAATAGCCTCCTTATTCATAAATAATTGGTCACATAGTTGGAGCAGGATTCACTACAATTATAAATTATAAACTTTCCAGGAACATTTCCAATAGCCTTTCTATCAGTATTCTTATTGTAATTATCATAGCACAGAACTTGCCTCCATTTTCTAGTGTAAGCTTCAAATCATATGCGTTTCTTTTCATTCACGGAATTCGTAATTTGCCTGGACCCTGTGTGTCAGGGAATTTTTGAAGCAGCCCTCTGTTTCTCAGCAGATGGTTTCTATGTTTCTGCTGTCATCAGGTCTTCTTGTGGTTTTTGTCTTTATTTATTTTTATTGTTTCAAGTCCTCCTAGATCATCCCCATTTATTTGCATATTTATTTATTTAGTCAGGTATCACATGTGGCATCATTTCTTCTGCTTGAGAGATTTTCTCTTATAACTGAAGGGAACTTTTGATGCACAATACATTTCCTGGGGCAAATACTACACACATATGGTGAAGGCTTGGGTTGTCTGGGGTCTGTGGGCATTAGAGCTGCTGCGTGACAATCTCTACAACCCAGGTTTGAACCTGTCATGAATGAACACAGCCTAGGGGGTTTTTGACTTCTGGTCTATTTCCAACTCTTCTATTTCTCTTCTCGCCATCTCTGTCTCTGACTCTCACAGGCTCTCTCTCACTCTGTCTGAACTCAGGAATATTTTACTTATATCCTTATTTTATTGACAGGCCCAGATATACAAAGAGAGTGGCCAGAGCACTGCTGAGCTCTGGCTGGTTTTGTTTGTGATTTCACCTAGGCTACTGGAGCCTCAGATTGGTAAGTCTCTCTGACTTAAGCCATATTCTGTCTCCTCATATCCATGGCAGTATCTCTCAGACTTTATAATAAAGATATACATCCATATACATATATAAATATACATATATATCTCTGTCATTTTTAGAATTGTCAACCTATGTAATTGATCTTAATCAGAATTCACACATTTACAACAGGTTCCTTTTTCCCTACTAATTGGCCACATAGTTGGAGCAGGATTCAATACAATTATAAATAATAGAACCTTCCAGTAGCATTTCTAATAGCATTTCTATCAGCATCCTTATTTTAATTATAGTACAGAACTTGCCTCCTTTCTCTACTGTAAGCTTCAATACATATGAGTTTCTTTTCATTCTCCCGAAATCTTAATTTCCCTGGACTCTGCAGGGTCTCGGAACTTTTGAAGCAGCCCTTGATTCACAGCAGATGGTTTCTATGTTTCTGCTGTCATCAGGTCTTCTTGTGCTTTTTGTTTTTATTTTTCATTTGTTTCAAATCCTCCTAGATAACCCCCATTTACTTGCATATTTATTTATTTATTTATTTATTTGGTTCTATATTATATGAGGGGTCCATTCTTCTGCTTGATAGATTTTTCTCTTATAATTGACGGGAAGTTTACACTCACAATACATATCCTGTCGTAAATACTACACACATATGGTGAAGACTGGGGTTGTCTGGGGTCTGTGGACAGGAGACTGATGCCTTACAATCTCGACAACCCAGGTTTGAACCTGTCATGTATGAACACAGAGTGGGAGCTTTTGGACTTCTGGTCTCTTTCCAACTCTTCTATTTCTCTTCTTGCCTTCTCTGTCTCTGACTCTCACAGGCTCTCACTCACTCTGTCTGCACTCATTAATATTTTACTTTTATATTATTTGACTGACAGGCCCAGATATACAAAGCGAGTCACCAGGGCCCGGCTGAGCTCTGGATTGTTTTGTTGGCGATTTCACCTAGGTTTCTGGAGCCTCAGCTTTGTAAGTCTCTCTGGCACAAGCCATACTCTGTCTCCTCATAGCCATGCCAGTATCCCTCATAGTTGATAATAAAGATACACATACATATATGTACATATACATACATATATATATATATCAGACATTTTTAGAATTGTTGACCTTTTTATTTGATCTGAATGCAGAATTACCGCATTTATAATAGCCTCCTTATTCATAAATAATTGGTCACATAGTTGGAGCAGGATTCACTACAATTATAAATTATAAACTTTCCAGGAGCATTTCCAATAGCCTTTCTATCAGTATCCTTATTGTAATTATCATAGCACAGAACTTGCCTCCATTTTCTAGTGTAAGCTTCAAATCGTATGCGTTTCTTTTCATTCACGGAATTCGTAATTTGCCTGGACCCTGTGTGTCAGGGAATTTTTGAAGCAGCCCTCTATTTCTCAGCAGACGTTTTCTATATTTCTGCTGTCATCAGGTCTTCCTGTGGTGTTTGTTTTTATTTTTTATTTTTTCAAATCCTCTTAGATCATTCCCATTTATTTGCATATTTATTTATTTATTTATTTCGTCCGATATCACATGAGGGGTCATTTCTTCTGCCTGATAGATTTTCTCTTATAATTGAAGGGAACTTTTGACACACAATACATTTCCTTTTGCAGATACTACACGCTACTACAACTGCTACTGCACTGTTTTTGACAGTGACATCCAATGCACAATGGATTAGTATTGCATGGCTCTAGAGAATGTTCACTATTTAACCTACAATGTTTTTAACCTCACAAATATTTATTCTGTTCTTTCTTGGGGGATGAATGGTTTACAGTCAACAGTTCCATATAATAGTGGGCACGGGGGGGTAATTTTTCCCACTACCCCTGTATTTCTGTACATCCTTTGTAACTTTCTTATTGAGGAGAAGCAAACAGTCATAAATTGAGAGAGCAGGGCCCAAGCAGGAAGAGAGACAGAGAGACATCTGCAGCTCTGATTTGTCACTAGCCCAGCTTTTCCCTAGCTGGGTAAGTGTGACCAGGGGCTCAACACAGGGTCCTGGGATTCCACATAGTTCCCTGGCAGCTCCACCAGCTGTTCCTCCAACCCATGCTCCCTTCGTTGTCCATGTAACTATCGATCTGCTCTAGGCATTTCTCACCTTCATATGCCAGAAACTTAACACTTCTCCCTTCCACCCATGAAACTTTGACCTTTTGCTAGGGTGCAAAACAGCAACTCCAATCCAAGTTATTTTCGGGACAAGTGTGTACGTCTCTGTGGGAAGGTGTGTGTGTGTGTGTGTGTGTGTGTGTGTGTGTGAGTGTGCATAAGTGTGTTTCAGTTAAGATTACCGCTGTTGTTTCTTTATTCCTGACACAGGGACTTAGGAACTGGGTTGTGTTATGACAAAGGAAGTTTCCACTGCACAAGTGGTTTTTCAAGTATGAATTGGCACATTGGATTGTGGACTCTGTTGTGCATTCTCCCAGGTGGTCCTCAGATGGGTTCTTTCCTTGCTATTCCCATGCTGTGTGTAATTTTCTGGGTAGACTCAAAGAGGAGTGGCATGGGGAGCTCAGCTGCATTCTGCTGTATGTCCACAAGGTGGCGGCAAAGACCATAGTTGAGTGTAGTGATTCTGTGGAATGAGGAGAACTCTCGGAATTGTGGCCCGTGGACAGCAGGGTTGAAATTGACGTAGAGTGCCCTAGACATCTGTTCTTTCCTGTGGGGTGGGGGGATCCCCCATTTGGCTTTGCAAGTGGAAGGGGTTTCTCTCTTTGCCTGGGATGACTCTACTGGGAGCTTGTGAATCCCTGTGCTCAGCTGCATTCTGCTGGGTGTCCACAAGAGGGCAGCACCAGGGCGGGACTAAGGCTCCATGGGGCAAGTGCCCTGAGGCACTGGGCTAGGAGAGTGGCGACAGTGTTTCTGGGTGTGCCCCAAGAGCATGGCCAGCCTAGCACAGGCAGGCAGTGTCCTAAGGACGGGCCCAGACAGGAGCTGTGGGGGTCGTGATTGCAGAAACAGGGCCTTCAGAGGATGGCAGAAAGTCCCCGGGGGCGGGCCTCAGAGCCCGTGCCCAATGAGCCTGAGGGGAGGGCCCAGTGGGTATTCATAGAGACAGCTGGCCAATCAGAGAGGAGGAACGTCACCCTCAGGGGCGTGAAGCAAGAGCTGGCCAATGAGAACAGAGGAGGAGTTGTGTGGGCGGGCCTCAGAGAGCAGCCCACCAATGAGAGCCTGGGTGCTGGCTCTGGGTGGGCGTACCCCTGGAGGTCAGCCAATCAGGGTCCAGCGGAAGTGCCTGGGGGGCGGGCCCTCGGGAGGCTGTCCAATGAGCGCCTGGGGCGGGCCTCGTGGGCGGAGCCCAGGAGGCTGGCCAATCATGGGGCAAGGGCGGTGACCTTCCTGGGCGTGCCTTAGGAACTGGCCTATCAGAGGGCGCCCCTCAGACAGCAGCCCGTCAATGGGAGCCAAGAGAAGGCTGGCTGGGGGCGTGTCCCTGTGACACCAGGCCAATCAGAGTCTAGCGGAAGTGGCTGGTGGGCGGGCCTTCCGGAGGCTGCCCAATCAGCGTGCTGCAGGGCCGTGTGGGCGGTGCTCAAGGCCGCTGGCCAATCACTGACTAGGGGCCCGGACCCTCCTGGGCGTGTCCAAGCACACTGGCCAATGAGATGGCGGGTGGGGTTCTGGGCGTGGCCTAGGCCTCTGGCCTATCAGAGCCTGGCTGGCGCCCTGTGGGCGGGCCTTCTGAAGGAATCCCGCCAATGGGAGCTCAGAGCTGGCCTTAAAAGGCTGGGCGTGCTTCCAGGAAATGCGAAGCAGGGTTCAGCCCAGGGCCCTGCCTTGCAGAAGCTGTCCAGTGCGCATGTGTATAACTCCGTTTGTGCCTGTGCCTCTGTAGATTTGTGTGTGTGTGTGTGTGTGTCTGAGGGAGGGAGAGAGAGAGAGAACAACAGAATCACTGTGGCACAGGTGATTTTGTGCAAAACACTTGGCACATTCTGATTTACAGCTCAATATTGACACCAGGGCAGCTCTCCTTGGCCCTTGGTCACTTTTCTTCTTTTCAGATGTAAAGACACTGAAGAGGGAGAGGTTTTTGCCCTGAGGCTTGCACTGGGAACTAGCAGCTGCCCTGTTTGTGTTGCCAGACTAGGAAACCTGTGGTGCCTGTCCATGTGGAGAGTCTCCTGGATGAGTTCCTTCTCGAGCCTTTTTCGCTCGGTCCCGTTGGAGCTGCATATAGCTAATGATTTGGAGATTTTATTCCTTTGGACAATTCTTTTCCTGATGCAAAGTTTCTCTCCAGGTTTTAGCAATCAATTGTGTGAATGTCACATCGAATCCATTGTAGAAAATGACTACATCAGTGTCTCTCTCTCTCTTTCTCTCTCTCTCTCTATCTCTCTCTCTATATATATATGTATGTAACATGTAGAGGTCTGAAAATATTTTTTAGCTAGAGACCTGCACAGCTCTGGATTAGGGTAGCAATGTGGATACACCTGGCCCTTCTGAGCCACAGTCATGAGAGACATCTCACAGAGCCATATCGTATATCACTCTACAAATCTCTCTCAGCACAAACTACCACTGCCAAATCATCTACTTCCCTCTTGCTCTTTTTGTCCACCGAGTCTTATCCCAAAACTGTAAATCAAAGAAGAAATAGACATAGTGCAGTTCCCTGCACACAGGACAGGCTGAGGCTGGACCAGGGAGATGCAATACGCCAGCCTGCATCTTGGCTGGAGCATCACTATGACTACTTCGAATTTGGAGAGGCGAGGGCAGTTTTGGAGAGTGGGCTGCCGGCCAAGGGTTGCTTCTCAGAGTGGCTAAGACCTAGATGTTCTAAGTGTTACCTTTCCTCACAAACATAAAATAGCAATGCCACTTGTAAGAAGTATGCATGGGCATGGAGGGTTTGTCTTCAGTGCTCTGGCACTGATCAACACAGGGCCAGAATTTCAGTCCTTGTCTGTCTCTGTCATTCTGTCTCTCTGACTGTCTCTACAGTCAGGGGCGGGGCTGTGATCTTGACTGGAAGCCCCTAATTTGGCCAATGGAGGCATCCATCTTTCTTTGTCTGTCCATAGCAAGGGCCAGGGGAATTTGTGCTTCCTGCAAGCAGAGCGACATTGTATGGGACACTCATGCAAGCCTCCTTCTGGGAATCTCTCTGAGTGTGATGTGTGGACACCAGGACACCATGATCAGGGATGTGAGGCCACAGGAGCAATTGCCTTAGCCGGACCCAAAGGGTAGGTGTAAGGGGCCGGGTTCATCCACTATTGTTTGGTTCAACACACTTCCCATCTCTGTGGAAACACAGCCCTTTCTGGGTACTTTCTGGGCTTGTAATCTGCTGCCCTGAGCAGTGGACTGAGAGCCTGGAGGCTGAGTAGGCAGCCAAACGTGACTGGACAGGCTCAAGCCCCTGAATTCTGAGGGGTGCCCCAGCTTCCCCTATTGGCAGTGTTTGGATCATAGTGAGGCATGGCATTGATTCGGAACTCAGGAGAGTGAGACATGAGAGTCCCTTTGCATATGCATTCTTGCTTAGCCACAATCTGGGCTAGCTGGCTTGCCCTGACCAGATAGGTTCTCTGTACATAAGTTGCAGGAGAGGCTGGCTCCCTTGCCACCCATGCTCTGAGACTACTACAGGTGATCTCTGAGCACACACAGACACACACAAACAGACACACACACACACACACACACACACACACACATTACTGTCAGGTTGGTAGTAGAGCCTATGGTGAAGGCTGGGGCTGTCTGGGGTCTGTGGGCATGAGAGCTGCTGCCTTACAATCTCTACAAGCCAGGTTTGAACCTGTCATCAATGAACACAGTGTAGGAGGTTTTTGAATTCTGGTCTCTTTCCAACTCATCTATTTCTCTTCTCGCCTTCTCTATCTCTAACTCTCACATGCTCTCACACACTCTGTCTTCACTCATTAATATTTTACTTAGATTCTTATTTTACTGACAGGCCCAGATAGACAAAGAGAGTTACCAGAGCACTGCTGAGCTCTGGCTTGTTGTGTTGGCGATTTCACCTAGGCTACTGGAGCCTCAGTTTGTAAGTCTTTCTGACACAAGCCATATTCTGTCTCCTCATTTCCATGCCAGTATCACTCAGAGTTTATAATAAAGATATACATACATGTATATATATATACATATAGATTTATATATCTGTCATTTTTAGAATGTTCGACCTATGTATTTGACCTTCTTTCAGAATTACCACATTTATAACAGCCTAGTTTTTCTGAAATAATTGGCCATATAGTTGGAGCAGGATTCAATACAATTATAAATAATGGAACCTTCCAGTAGCATTTCTAATCGTGTTTCTATTAGCATCCTTATTGTAATTATCATGGCCCAGATCTTCCCTCCTTTTTCTAGTGTAAGCTTCAATACGTATGTGTTTGTTTTCTTTCTCTGGAAATCTTAATGTCCCTGGACCCTGAAGTGTTAGGGAATTTTTGAAGCAGCCCTCTGTTTCTCAGCAGATGGTTTCTATGTTTCTGCTGTCATCAGGTCTTCTTGTGGTTTTTGTCTTTATTTATTTTTATTGTTTCAAGTCCTCCTAGATCATCCCCATTTATTTGCATATTTATTTATTTAGTCAGGTATCACATGTGGCATCATTTCTTCTGCTTGAGAGATTTTCTCTTATAACTGAAGGGAACTTTTGATGCACAATACATTTCCTGGGGCAAATACTACACACATATGGTGAAGGCTTGGGTTGTCTGGGGTCTGTGGGCATTAGAGCTGCTGCGTGACAATCTCTACAACCCAGGTTTGAACCTGTCATGAATGAACACAGCCTAGGGGTTTTTTGACTTCTGGTCTATTTCCAACTCTTCTATTTCTCTTCTCGCCATCTCTGTCTCTGACTCTCACAGGCTCTCTCTCACTCTGTCTGAACTCAGGAATATTTTACTTATATCCTTATTTTATTGGCAGGCCCAGATATACAAAGAGAGTGGCCAGAGCACTGCTGAGCTCTGGCTGGTTTTGTTTGTGATTTCACCTAGGCTACTGGAGCCTCTGATTGGTAAGTCTCTCTGACTTAAGCCATATTCTGTCTCCTCATATCCATGGCAGTATCTCTCAGACTTTATAATAAAGATATACATCCATATACATATATAAATATACATATATATCTCTGTCATTTTTAGAATTGTCAACCTATGTAATTGATCTTAATCAGAATTCACACATTTACAACAGGTTCCTTTTTCCCTACTAATTGGCCACATAGTTGGAGCAGGATTCAATACAATTATAAATAATAGAACCTTCCAGTAGCATTTCTAATAGCATTTCTATCAGCATCCTTATTTTAATTATCATAGTACAGAACTTGCCTCCTTTCTCTAGTGTAAGCTTCAATACATATGAGTTTCTTTTCATTCTCCCGAAATCTTAATTTCCCTGGACGCTGCAGGGTCTCAGAACTTTTGAAGCAGCCCTTGATTCTCAGCAGATGGTTTCTATGTTTCTGCTGTCATCAGGTCTTCTTGTGCTTTTTGTTTTTATTTTTCATTTGTTTCAAATCCTCCTAGATAACCCCCATTTACTTGCATATTTATTTATTTATTTATTTATTTATTTATTTGGTTCTATATTACATGAGGGGTCCATTCTTCTGCTTGATAGATTTTTCTCTTATAATTGAAGGGAAGTTTACATTCACAATACATATCCTGTCGTAAATACTACACACATATGGTGAAGGCTGGGGTTGTCTGGGGTCTGTGGACAGGAGACTGCTGCCTTACAATCTCGACAACCCAGGTTTGAACCTGTCATGTATGAACACAGAGTGGGAGCTTTTGGACTTCTGGTCTCTTTCCAACTCTTCTATTTCTCTTCTTGCCTTCTCTGTCTCTGACTCTCACAGGCTCTCACTCACTCTGTCTGCACTCATTAATATTTTACTTTTATATTATTTGACTGACAGGCCCAGATATACAAAGCGAGTCACCAGGGCCCAGCTGAGCTCTGGATTGTTTTGTTGGTGATTTCACCTAGGTTTCTGGAGCCTCAGATTTGTAAGTCTCTCTGGCACAAGCCATACTCTGTCTCCTCATAGCCATGCCAGTATCCCTCATAGTTGATAATAAAGATACACATACATATATGTACATATACATACATATATATATATATATATCAGACATTTTTAGAATTGTTGACCTTTTTATTTGATCTGAATGCAGAATTACCGCATTTATAATAGCCTCCTTATTCATAAATAATTGGTCACATAGTTGGAGCAGGATTCACTACAATTATAAATTATAAACTTTCCAGGAGCATTTCCAATAGCCTTTCTATCAGTATTCTTATTGTAATTATCATAGCACAGAACTTGCCTCCATTTTCTAGTGTAAGCTTCAAATCGTATGCGTTTCTTTTCATTCTCGGAATTCGTAATTTGCCTGGACCCTGTGTGTCAGGGAATTTTTGAAGCAGCCCTCTGTTTCTCAGCAGATGGTTTCTATGTTTCTGCTGTCATCAGGTCTTCTTGTGGTTTTTGTCTTTATTTATTTTTATTGTTTCAAGTCCTCCTAGATCATCCCCATTTATTTGCATATTTATTTATTTAGTCAGGTATCACATGTGGCATCATTTCTTCTGCTTGAGAGATTTTCTCTTATAACTGAAGGGAACTTTTGATGCACAATACATTTCCTGGGGCAAATACTACACACATATGGTGAAGGCTTGGGTTGTCTGGGGTCTGTGGGCATTAGAGCTGCTGCGTGACAATCTCTACAACCCAGGTTTGAACCTGTCATGAATGAACACAGCCTAGGGGGTTTTTGACTTCTGGTCTATTTCCAACTCTTCTATTTCTCTTCTCGCCATCTCTGTCTCTGACTCTCACAGGCTCTCTCTCACTCTGTCTGAACTCAAGAATATTTTACTTATATCCTTATTTTATTGACAGGCCCAGATATACAAAGAGAGTGGCCAGAGCACTGCTGAGCTCTGGCTGGTTTTGTTTGTGATTTCACCTAGGCTACTGGAGCCTCTGATTGGTAAGTCTCTCTGACTTAAGCCATATTCTGTCTCCTCATATCCATGGCAGTATCTCTCAGACTTTATAATAAAGATATACATCCATATACATATATAAATATACATATATATCTCTGTCATTTTTAGAATTGTCAACCTATGTAATTGATCTTAATCAAAATTCACACATTTACAACAGATTCCTTTTTCCCTACTAATTGGCCGCATAGTTGGAGCAGGATTCAATACAATTATAAATAATAGAACCTTCCAGTAGCATTTCTAATAGCATTTCTATCAGCATCCTTATTTTAATTATCATAGTACAGAACTTGCCTCCTTTCTCTACTGTAAGCTTCAATAAATATGAGTTTCTTTTCATTCTCCCGAAATCTTAATTTCCCTGTTCTCTGAAGGGTCTCGGAACTTTTGAAGCAGCCCTTGATTCACAGCAGATGGTTTCTATGTTTCTGCTGTCATCAGGTCTTCTTGTGCTTTTTGTTTTTATTTTTCATTTGTTTCAAATCCTCCTAGATAACCCCCATTTACTTGCATATTTATTTATTTATTTATTTATTTATTTGGTTCTATATTACATGAGGGGTCCATTCTTCTGCTTGATAGATTTTTCTCTTATAATTGAAGGGAAGTTTACACTCACAATACATATCCTGTCGTAAATACTACACACATATGGTGAAGGCTGGGGTTGTCTGGGGTCTGTGGACAGGAGACTGATGCCTTAGAATCTCGACAACCCAGGTTTGAACCTGTCATGTATGAACACAGAGTGTGAGCTTTTGGACTTCTGGTCTCTTTCCAACTCTTCTATTTCTCTTCTTGCCTTCTCTGTCTCTGACTCTCACAGGCTCTCACTCACTCTGTCTGCACTCATTAATATTTTACTTTTATATTATTTGACTGACAGGCCCAGATATACAAAGCGAGTCACCAGGGCCCGGCTGAGCTCTGGATTGTTTTGTTGGCGATTTCACCTAGGTTTCTGGAGCCTCAGCTTTGTAAGTCTCTCTGGCACAAGCCATACTCTGTCTCCTCATAGCCATGCCAGTATCCCTCATAGTTGATAATAAAGATACACATACATATATGTACATATACATACATATATATATATATATATATATATATCAGACATTTTTAGAATTGTTGACCTTTTCATTTGATCTGATTGCAGAATTACCGCATTTATAATAGCGTCCTTATTCATAAATAATTGGTCACATAGTTGGAGCAGGATTCACTACAATTATAAATTATAAACTTTCCAGGAGCATTTCCAATAGCCTTTCTATCAGTATCCTTATTGTAATTATCATAGCACAGAACTTGCCTCCATTTTCTAGTGTAAGCTTCAAATCGTATGCGTTTCTTTTCATTCTCAGAATTCGTAATTTGCCTGGACCCTGTGTGTCAGGGAATTTTTGAAGCAGCCCTCTATTTCTCAGCAGACGTTTTCTATATTTCTGCTGTCATCAGGTCTTCCTGTGGTGTTTGTTTTTATTTTTTATTTTTTTCAAATCCTCTTAGATCATTCCCATTTATTTGCATATTTATTTATTTATTTATTTCGTCCGATATCATATGAGGGGTCATTTCTTCTGCCTGATAGATTTTCTCTTATAATTGAAGGGAACTTTTGACACACAATACATTTCCTTTTGCAGATACTACACGCTACTACAACTGCTACTGCACTGTTTTTGACAGTGACATCCAATGCACAATGGATTAGTATTGCATGGCTCTAGATAATGTTCACTATTTAACCTACAATGTTTTTAACCTCACAAATATTTATTCTGTTCTTTCTTGGGGGATGAATGGTTTACAGTCAACAGTTCCATATAATAGTGGGCACGGGGGGGTAATTTTTCCCACTACCCCTGTATTTCTGTACATCCTTTGTAACTTTCTTATTGAGGAGAAGCAAACAGTCATAAATTGAGAGAGCAGGGCCCAAGCAGGAAGAGAGACAGAGAGACATCTGCAGCTCTGATTTGTCACTAGCCCAGCTTTTCCCTAGCTGGGTAAGTGTGACCAGGGGCTCAAAACAGGGTCCTGGGATTCCACATAGTTCCCTGGCAGCTCCACCAGCTGTTCCTCCAACCCATGCTCCCTTCATTGTCTATGTAACTATCGATCTGCTCTAGGCATTTCTCACCTTCATATGCCAGAAACTTAACACTTCTCCCTTCCACCCATGAAACTTTGACCTTTTGCTAGGGTGCAAAACAGCAACTCCAATCCAAGTTATTTTCGGGACAAGTGTGTACGTCTCTGTGGGAAGGTGTGTGTGTGTGTGTGTGTGTGTGTGTGTGTGTGTGTGTGTGTGAGTGTGCATAAGTGTGTTTCAGTTAAGATTACCGCTGTTGTTTCTTTATTCCTGACACAGGGACTTAGGAAATGGGTTGTGTTATGACAAAGGAAGTTTCCACTGCACAAGTGGTTTTTCAAGTATGAATTGGCACATTGGATTGTGGACTCTGTTGTGCATTCTCCCAGGTGGTCCTCAGATGGGTTCTTTCCTTTGCTATTCCCATGCTGTGTGTAATTTTCTGGGTAGACTCAAAGAGGAGTGGCATGGGGAGCTCAGCTGCATTCTGCTGTATGTCCACAAGGTGGCGGCAAAGACCATAGTTGAGTGTAGTGATTCTGTGGAATGAGGAGAACTCTCGGAATTGTGGCCCGTGGACAGCAGGGTTGAAATTGACGTAGAGTGCCCTAGACATCTGTTCTGTCCTGTGGGGTGGGGGGATCCCCCATTTGGCTTTGCAAGTGAAAGGGGTTTCTCTCTTTGCCTGGGATGACTCTACTGGGAGCTTGTGAATCCCTGTGCTCAGCTGCATTCTGCTGGGTGTCCACAAGAGGGCAGCACCAGGGCGGGACTAAGGCTCCATGGGGCAAGTGCCCTGAGGCACTGGGCTAGGAGAGTGGCGACAGTGTTTCTGGGTGTGCCCCAAGAGCATGGCCAGCCTAGCGCAGGCAGGCAGTGTCCTAAGGACGGGCCCAGACAGGAGCTGTGGGGGTCGTGTTTGCAGAAAAAGGGCCTTCAGAGGATGGCAGAAAGTCCCCAGGGGCGGGCCTCAGAGCCTGTGCCCAATGAGCCTGAGGGGAGGGCCCAGTGGGTAGAGAGGGAGAGAGAGAGAGAACAACAGAATCACTGTGGCACAGGTGATTTTGTGCAAAACACTTGGCACATTCTGATTTACAGCTCAATATTGACACCAGGGCAGCTCTCCTTGGCCCTTGGTCACTTTTCTTCTTTTCAGATGTAAAGACACTGAAGAGGGAGAGGTTTTTGCCCTGAGGCTTGCACTGGGAACTAGCAGCTGCCCTGTTTGTGTTGCCAGACTAGGAAACCTGTGGTGCCTGTCCATGTGGAGAGTCTCCTGGATGAGTTCCTTCTCGAGCCTTTTTCGCTCGGTCCCGTTGGAGCTGCATATAGCTAATGATTTGGAGATTTTATTCCTTTGGACAATTCTTTTCCTGATGCAAAGTTTCTCTCCAGGTTTTAGCAATCAATTGTGTGAATGTCACATCGAATCCATTGTAGAAAATGACTACATCAGTGTCTCTCTCTCTCTATCTCTCTCTATATATATATGTATGTAACATGTAGAGGTCTGAAAATATTTTTTAGCTAGAGACCTGCACAGCTCTGGATTAGGGTAGCAATGTGGATACACCTGGCCCTTCTGAGCCACAGTCATGAGAGACATCTCACAGAGTCATATCGTATATCACTCTACAAATCTCTCTCAGCACAAACTACCACTGCCAAATCATCTACTTCCCTCTTGCTCTTTTTGTCCACCGAGTCTTATCCCAAAACTGTAAATCAAAGAAGAAATAGACATAGTGCAGTTCCCTGCACACAGCACAGGCTGAGGCTGGACCAGGGAGATGCAATACGCCAGCCTGCATCTTGGCTGGAGCATCACTATGACTACTTCGAATTTGGAGAGGCGAGGGCAGTTTTGGAGAGTGGGATGCCGGCCAAGGGTTGCTTCTCAGAGTGGCTAAGACCTAGATGTTCTAAGTGTTACCTTTCCTCACAAACATAAAGTAGCAATGCCACTTGTAAGAAGTATGCATGGGCATGGAGGGTTTGTCTTCAGTGCTCTGGCACTGATCAACACAGGGCCAGAATTTCAGTCCTTGTCTGTCTCTGTCATTCTGTCTCTCTGACTGTCTCTATGTGCCTTCTTCACTGGGCCCTTACTGGAAGTCAGTGCATGCATCGTGAACTCAGCCTTCCTGGTGTTGAAATTTTCCTTTCTTTGCCCTTTGGATTATTTAGTCTCCTGCACATGGTGTAGTACAGTGGGGAACTGCGGAGACAGCGTTGCTGCTGCAGGTTCCAGGCATATGTCCATCTCCAGCTTCAGCTGTCCAGGCCCTCTGTGCTTGACTGCCATTCTCCAGGGCCCTGAGGCTGACACTCAGCCTCAATGCAGCCCTCCTCACCTTCCTGCACAGCATCCTTGTCCTTATTCCATGAGAGCCCCGGTCAAGGGACGTGAAACTCGATCCCCCTGGCACACACACTGTGCTTTCCCTCTATTAAGCCAAATGGAAAGGATCTGTGGTACTGATGGCCACACCAGTGTCCAGATTTCCCATGCAAAACGGAAGCTTCCAGTGTTCAGAAAGAGGGTGTTTTGATGGCTGTGAAATGTCTTTTCCAAGTGCCTCATGGTGTTTCAAATCCCTTTGAAACCTGAAGTTCTTTCTTGTATCTAGCGAATATTTTCACCACTGGCCAGAAGGGCCGCCCAACTAGGAGCACAGCTATCCAGGGGTCAGGAGGTCTTCCAGCCTGCTAGCTCCTGGAGGGATTCCTGAGTATGTCCTCAGGGCCCAAGTGTAAAAGGTGTTTCCAATTGCCTTGATTAGCAGCAGCCAGGCCCTCAGGTGAGGGGCGGGGCTGTGATCTTGACTGGAAGCCCCTAATTTGGCCAATGGAGGCATCCATCTTTTTTTGTCGGTCCATAGCAAGGGACCGGGGAGTTTGTGCTTCCTGCAAGCAGAGCGACATTGTATGGGACACTCATGCAAGCCTACTTCTAGGAATCTCTCTGAGTGTGATGTGTGGACACCAGGACACCATGATCAGGGATGTGAGGCCACAGGAGCAATTGCCTTAGCCGGACCCAAAGGGTAGGTGTAAGGGGCCGGGTTCATCCACTATTGTTTGGTTCAACACACTTCCCATCTATGTGGAAACACAGCCCTTTCTGGGTACTTTCTGGGCTTGTAATCTGCTGCCCTGAGCAGTGGACTGAGAGACTGGAGGCTGAGTAGGCAGCCAAACGTGACTGGACAGGCTCAAGCCCCTGAATTCTGAGGGGTGCCCCAGCTTCCCCCATTGGCAGTGTTTGGATCATAGTGAGGCATGGCATTGATTCGGAACTCAGGAGAGTGAGACATGAGAGTCCCTTTGCATATGCATTCTTGCTTAGCCACAATCTGGGCTAGCTGGCTTGCCCTGACCAGATAGGTTCTCTGTACATAAGTTGCAGGAGAGGCTGGCTCCTTTGCCACTCATGCTCTGAGACTACTACAGGTGATCTCTGAGCACACACAGACACACACAAACAGACAGACACACACACACACATTACTGTCAGGTTGGTAGTAGAGCCTATGGTGAAGGCTGGGGCTGTCTGGGGTCTGTGGGCATGAGAGCTGCTGCCTTACAATCTCTACAAGCCAGGTTTGAACCTGTCATCAATGAACACAGTGTAGGAGGTTTTTGAATTCTGGTCTCTTTCCAACTCATCTATTTCTCTTCTCGCCTTCTCTATCTCTAACTCTCACATGCTCTCACACACTCTGTCTTCACTCCTTAATATTTTACTTAGATTCTTATTTTACTGACAGGCCCAGATAGACAAAGAGAGTTACCAGAGCACTGCTGAGCTCTGGCTTGTTGTGTTGGCGATTTCACCTAGGCTACTGGAGCCTCAGTTTGTAAGTCTTTCTGACACAAGCCATATTCTGTCTCCTCATTTCCAAACCAGTATCACTCAGAGTTTATAATAAAGATATACATACATGTATATATATACATATAGATTTATATATCTGTCATTTTTAGAATGTTCGACCTATGTATTTGACCTTCTTTCAGAATTACCACATTTATAACAGCCTAGTTTTTCTGAAATAATTGGCCATATAGTTGGAGCAGGATTCAATACAATTATAAATAATAGAACCTTCCAGTAGCATTTCTAATCGTGTTTCTATTAGCATCCTTATTGTAATTATCATGGCCCAGATCTTCCCTCCTTTTTCTAGTGTAAGCTTCAATACGTATGTGTTTGTTTTCTTTCTCCGGAAATCTTAATGTCCCTGGACCCTGAAGTGTTAGGGAATTTTTGAAGCAGCCCTCTGTTTCTCAGCAGATGGTTTCTATGTTTCTGCTGTCATCAGGTCTTCTTGTGGTTTTTGTCTTTATTTATTTTTATTGTTTCAAGTCCTCCTAGATCATCCCCATTTATTTGCATATTTATTTATTTAGTCAGGTATCACATGTGGCATCATTTCTTCTGCTTGAGAGATTTTCTCTTATAACTGAAGGGAACTTTTGATGCACAATACATTTCCTGGGGCAAATACTACACACATATGGTGAAGGCTTGGGTTGCCTGGGGTCTGTGGGCATTAGAGCTGCTGCGTGACAATCTCTACAACCCAGGTTTGAACCTGTCATGAATGAACACAGCCTAGGGGGTTTTTGACTTCTGGTCTATTTCCAACTCTTCTATTTCTCTTCTCGCCATCTCTGTCTCTGACTCTCACAGGCTCTCTCTCACTCTGTCTGAACTCAGGAATATTTTACTTATATCCTTATTTTATTGACAGGCCCAGATATACAAAGAGAGTGGCCAGAGCACTGCTGAGCTCTGGCTGGTTTTGTTTGTGATTTCACCTAGGCTACTGGAGCCTCTGATTGGTAAGTCTCTCTGACTTAAGCCATATTCTGTCTCCTCATATCCATGGCAGTATCTCTCAGACTTTATAATAAAGATATACATCCATATACATATATAAATATACATATATATCTCTGTCATTTTTAGAATTGTCAACCTATGTAATTGATCTTAATCAAAATTCACACATTTACAACAGATTCCTTTTTCCCTACTAATTGGCCACATAGTTGGAGCAGGATTCAATACAATTATAAATAATAGAACCTTCCAGTAGCATTTCTAATAGCATTTCTATCAGCATCCTTATTTTAATTATCATAGTACAGAACTTGCCTCCTTTCTCTACTGTAAGCTTCAATAAATATGAGTTTCTTTTCATTCTCCCGAAATCTTAATTTCCCTGGACTCTGAAGGGTCTCGGAACTTTTGAAGCAGCCCTTGATTCACAGCAGATGGTTTCTATGTTTCTGCTGTCATCAGGTCTTCTTGTGCTTTTTGTTTTTATTTTTCATTTGTTTCAAATCCTCCTAGATAACCCCCATTTACTTGCATATTTATTTATTTATTTATTTATTTGGTTCTATATTACATGAGGGGTCCATTCTTCTGCTTGATAGATTTTTCTCTTATAATTGAAGGGAAGTTTACACTCACAATACATATCCTGTCGTAAATACTACACACATATGGTGAAGGCTGGGGTTGTCTGGGGTCTGTGGACAGGAGACTGATGCCTTACAATCTCGACAACCCAGGTTTGAACCTGTCATGTATGAACACAGAGTGGGAGCTTTTGGACTTCTGGTCTCTTTCCAACTCTTCTATTTCTCTTCTTGCCTTCTCTGTCTCTGACTCTCACAGGCTCTCACTCACTCTGTCTGCACTCATTAATATTTTACTTTTATATTATTTGACTGACAGGCCCAGATATACAAAGCGAGTCACCAGGGCCTGGCTGAGCTCTGGATTGTTTTGTTGGCGATTTCACCTAGGTTTCTGGAGCCTCAGCTTTGTAAGTCTCTCTGGCACAAGCCATACTCTGTCTCCTCATAGCCATGCCAGTATCCCTCATAGTTGATAATAAAGATACACATACATATATGTACATATACATACATATATATATATATCAGACATTTTTAGAATTGTTGACCTTTTTATTTGATCTGAATGCAGAATTACCGCATTTATAATAGCCTCCTTATTCATAAATAATTGGTCACATAGTTGGAGCAGGATTCACTACAATTATAAATTATAAACTTTCCAGGAGCATTTCCAATAGCCTTTCTATCAGTATCCTTATTGTAATTATCATAGCACAGAACTTGCCTCCATTTTCTAGTGTAAGCTTCAAATCGTATGCGTTTCTTTTCATTCACGGAATTCGTAATTTGCCTGGACCCTGTGTGTCAGGGAATTTTTGAAGCAGCCCTCTATTTCTCAGCAGACGTTTTCTATATTTCTGCTGTCATCAGGTCTTCCTGTGGTGTTTGTTTTTATTTTTTATTTTTTCAAATCCTCTTAGATCATTCCCATTTATTTGCATATTTATTTATTTATTTATTTCGTCCGATATCACATGAGGGGTCATTTCTTCTGCCTGATAGATTTTCTCTTATAATTGAAGGGAACTTTTGACACACAATACATTTCCTTTTGCAGATACTACACGCTACTACAACTGCTACTGCACTGTTTTTGACAGTGACATCCAATGCACAATGGATTAGTATTGCATGGCTCTAGAGAATGTTCACTATTTAACCTACAATGTTTTTAACCTCACAAATATTTATTCTGTTCTTTCTTGGGGGATGAATGGTTTACAGTCAACAGTTCCATATAATAGTGGGCACGGGGGGGTAATTTTTCCCACTACCCCTGTATTTCTGTACATCCTTTGTAACTTTCTTATTGAGGAGAAGCAAACAGTCATAAATTGAGAGAGCAGGGCCCAAGCAGGAAGAGAGACAGAGAGACATCTGCAGCTCTGATTTGTCACTAGCCCAGCTTTTCCCTAGCTGGGTAAGTGTGACCAGGGGCTCAACACAGGGTCCTGGGATTCCACATAGTTCCCTGGCAGCTCCACCAGCTGTTCCTCCAACCCATGCTCCCTTCGTTGTCCATGTAACTATCGATCTGCTCTAGGCATTTCTCACCTTCATATGCCAGAAACTTAACACTTCTCCCTTCCACCCATGAAACTTTGACCTTTTGCTAGGGTGCAAAACAGCAACTCCAATCCAAGTTATTTTCGGGACAAGTGTGTACGTCTCTGTGGGAAGGTGTGTGTGTGTGTGTGTGTGTGTGTGTGTGTGTGTGTGAGTGTGCATAAGTGTGTTTCAGTTAAGATTACCGCTGTTGTTTCTTTATTCCTGACACAGGGACTTAGGAACTGGGTTGTGTTATGACAAAGGAAGTTTCCACTGCACAAGTGGTTTTTCAAGTATGAATTGGCACATTGGATTGTGGACTCTGTTGTGCATTCTCCCAGGTGGTCCTCAGATGGGTTCTTTCCTTTGCTATTCCCATGCTGTGTGTAATTTTCTGGGTAGACTCAAAGAGGAGTGGCATGGGGAGCTCAGCTGCATTCTGCTGTATGTCCACAAGGTGGCGGCAAAGACCATAGTTGAGTGTAGTGATTCTGTGGAATGAGGAGAACTCTCGGAATTGTGGCCCGTGGACAGCAGGGTTGAAATTGACGTAGAGTGCCCTAGACATCTGTTCTTTCCTGTGGGGTGGGGGGATCCCCCATTTGGCTTTGCAAGTGGAAGGGGTTTCTCTCTTTGCCTGGGATGACTCTACTGGGAGCTTGTGAATCCCTGTGCTCAGCTGCATTCTGCTGGGTGTCCACAAGAGGGCAGCACCAGGGCGGGACTAAGGCTCCATGGGGCAAGTGCCCTGAGGCACTGGGCTAGGAGAGTGGCGACAGTGTTTCTGGGTGTGCCCCAAGAGCATGGCCAGCCTAGCGCAGGCAGGCAGTGTCCTAAGGACGGGCCCAGACAGGAGCTGTGGGGGTCGTGATTGCAGAAACAGGGCCTTCAGAGGATGGCAGAAAGTCCCCGGGGGCGGGCCTCAGAGCCCGTGCCCAATGAGCCTGAGGGGAGGGCCCAGTGGGTATTCATAGAGACAGCTGGCCAATCAGAGAGGAGGAACGTCACCCTCAGGGGCGTGAAGCAAGAGCTGGCCAATGAGAACAGAGGAGGAGTTGCGTGGGCGGGCCTCAGAGAGCAGCCCACCAATGAGAGCCTGGGTGCTGGCTCTGGGTGGGCGTACCCCTGGAGGTCAGCCAATCAGGGTCCAGCGGAAGTGCCTGGGGGGCGGGCCCTCGGGAGGCTGTCCAATGAGCGCCTGGGGCGGGCCTCGTGGGCGGAGCCCAGGAGGCTGGCCAATCATGGGGCAAGGGCGGTGACCTTCCTGGGCGTGCCTTAGGAACTGGCCTATCAGAGGGCGCCCCTCAGACAGCAGCCCGCCAATGGGAGCCAAGAGAAGGCTGGCTGGGGGCGTGTCCCTGGGACACCAGGCCAATCAGAGTCGAGCGGAAGTGGCTGGTGGGCGGGCCTTCCGGAGGCTGCCCAATCAGCGTGCTGCAGGGCCGTGTGGGCGGTGCTCAAGGCCGCTGGCCAATCACTGACTAGGGGCCCGGACCCTCCTGGGCGTGTCCAAGCACACTGGCCAATGAGATGGCGGGTGGGGTTCTGGGCGTGGCCTAGGCCTCTGGCCTATCAGAGCCTGGCTGGCGCCCTGTGGGCGGGCCTTCTGTAGGAATCCCGCCAATGGGAGCTCAGAGCTGGCCTTAAAAGGCTGGGCGTGCTTCCAGGAAATGCGAAGCAGGGTTCAGCCCAGGGCCCTGCCTTGCAGAAGCTGTCCAGTGCGCATGTGTATAACTCCGTTTGTGCCTGTGCCTCTGTGGATTTGTGTGTGTGTGTGTGTGTGTGTGTGTGTGTGTGTGTGTCTGAGGGAGGGAGAGAGAGAGAGAACAACAGAATCACTGTGGCACAGGTGATTTTGTGCAAAACACTTGGCACATTCTGATTTACAGCTCAATATTGACACCAGGGCAGCTCTCCTTGGCCCTTGGTCACTTTTCTTCTTTTCAGATGTAAAGACACTGAAGAGGGAGAAGTTTTTGCCCTGAGGCTTGCACTGGGAACTAGCAGCTGCCCTGTTTGTGTCGCCAGACTAGGAAACCTGTGGTGCCTGTCCATGTGGAGAGTCTCCTGGATGAGTTCCTTCTCGAGCCTTTTTCGCTCGGTCCCGTTGGAGCTGCATATAGCTAATGATTTGGAGATTTTATTCCTTTGGACAATTCTTTTCCTGATGCAAAGTTTCTCTCCAGGTTTTAGCAATCAATTGTGTGAATGTCACATCAAATCCTTTGTAGAAAATGACTACATCAGTGTCTCTCTCTCTCTTTCTCTCTCTCTCTCTCTCTATCTATCTCTCTCTCTATATATATATATGTATGTAACATGTAGAGGTCTGAAAATATTTTTTAGCTAGAGACCTGCACAGCTCTGGATTAGGGTAGCAATGTGGATACACCTGGCCCTTCTGAGCCACAGTCATGAGAGACATCTCACAGAGCCATATCGTATATCACTCTACAAATCTCTCTCAGCACAAACTACCACTGCCAAATCATCTACTTCCCTCTTGCTCTTTTTGTCCACCGAGTCTTATCCCAAAACTGTAAATCAAAGAAGAAATAGACATTGTGCAGTTCCCTGCACACAGGACAGGCTGAGGCTGGACCAGGGAGATGCAATACGCCAGCCTGCATCTTGGCTGGAGCATCACTATGACTACTTCGAATTTGGAGAGGCGAGGGCAGTTTTGGAGAGTGGGCTGCCGGCCAAGGGTTGCTTCTCAGAGTGGCTAAGACCTAGATGTTCTAAGTGTTACCTTTCCTCACAAACATAAAGTAGCAATGCCACTTGTAAGAAGTATGCATGGGCATGGAGGGTTTGTCCTCAGTGCTCTGGCACTGATCAACACAGGGCCAGAATTTCAGTCCTTGTCTGTCTCTGTCATTCTGTCTCTCTGACTGTCTCTATGTGCCTTCTTCACTGGGCCCTTACTGGAAGTCAGTGCATGCATCGTGAACTCAGCCTTCCTGGTGTTGAAATTTTCCTTTCTTTGCCCTTTGGATTATTTAGTCTCCTGCACATGGTGTAGTACAGTGGGGAACTGCGGAGACAGCGTTGCTGCTGCAGGTTCCAGGCATATGTCCATCTCCAGCTGCAGCTGTCCAGGCCCTCTGTGCTTGACTGCCATTCTCCAGGGCCCTGAGGCTGACACTCAGCCTCAATGCAGCCCTCCTCACCTTCCTGCACAGCATCCTTGTCCTTATTCCATGAGAGCCCCAGTCAAGGGACGTGAAACTCGATCCCCCTGGCACACACACTGTGCTTTCCCTCTATTAAGCCAAATGGAAAGGATCTGTGGTACTGATGGCCACACCAGTGTCCAGATTTCCCATGCAAAACGGAAGCTTCCAGTGTTCAGAAAGAGGGTGTTTTGATGGCTGTGAAATGTCTTTTCCAAGTGCCTCATGGTGTTTCAAATCCCTTTGAAACCTGAAGTTCTTTCTTGTATCTAGGGAATATTTTCACCACTGGCCAGAAGGGCCGCCCAACTAGGAGCACAGCTATCCAGGGGTCAGGAGGTCTTCCAGCCTGCTAGCTCCTGGAGGGATTCCTGAGTATGTCCTCAGGGCCCAAGTGTAAAAGGTGTTTCCAATTGCCTTGATTAGCAGCAGCCAGGCCCTCAGGTGAGGGGCGGGGCTGTGATCTTGACTGGAAGCCCCAAATTTGGCCAATGGAGGCATCCATCTTTTTTTGTCTGTCCATAGCAAGGGCCCGGGGAGTTTGTGCTTCCTGCAAGCAGAGCGACATTGTATGGGACACTCATGCAAGCCTACTTCTGGGAATCTCTCTGAGTGTGATGTGTGGACACCAGGACACCATGATCAGGGATGTGAGGCCACAGGAGCAATTGCCTTAGCCGGACCCAAAGGGTAGGTGTAAGGGGCCGGGTTCATCCACTATTGTTTGGTTCAACACACTTCCCATCTATGTGGAAACACAGCCCTTTCTGGGTACTTTCTGGGCTTGTAATCTGCTGCCCTGAGCAGTGGACTGAGAGCCTGGAGGCTGAGTAGGCAGCCAAACGTGACTGGACAGGCTCAAGCCCCTGAATTCTGAGGGGTGACCCAGCTTCCCCCATTGGCAGTGTTTGGATCATAGTGAGGCATGGCATTGATTCGGAACTCAGGAGAGTGAGACATGAGAGTCCCTTTGCATATGCATTCTTGCTTAGCCACAATCTGGGCTAGCTGGCTTGCCCTGACCAGATAGGTTCTCTGTACATAAGTTGCAGGAGAGGCTGGCTCCTTTGCCACTCATGCTCTGAGACTACTACAGGTGATCTCTGAGCACACACAGACACACACAAACAGACAGACACACACACACACACACACACATTACTGTCAGGTTGGTAGTAGAGCCTATGGTGAAGGCTGGGGCTGTCTGGGGTCTGTGGGCATGAGAGCTGCTGCCTTACAATCTCTACAAGCCAGGTTTGAACCTGTCATCAATGAACACAGTGTAGGAGGTTTTTGAATTCTGGTCTCTTTCCAACTCATCTATTTCTCTTCTCGCCTTCTCTATCTCTAACTCTCACATGCTCTCACACACTCTGTCTTCACTCCTTAATATTTTACTTAGATTCTTATTTTACTGACAGGCCCAGATAGACAAAGAGAGTTACCAGAGCACTGCTGAGCTCTGGCTTGTTGTGTTGGCGATTTCACCTAGGCTACTGGAGCCTCAGTTTGTAAGTCTTTCTGACACAAGCCATATTCTGTCTCCTCATTTCCATGCCAGTATCACTCAGAGTTTATAATAAAGATATACATACATGTATATATATACATATAGATTTATATATCTGTCATTTTTAGAATGTTCGACCTATGTATTTGACCTTCTTTCAGAATTACCACATTTATAACAGCCTAGTTTTTCTGAAATAATTGGCCATATAGTTGGAGCAGGATTCAATACAATTATAAATAATAGAACCTTCCAGTAGCATTTCTAATCGTGTTTCTATTAGCATCCTTATTGTAATTATCATGGCCCAGATCTTCCCTCCTTTTTCTAGTGTAAGCTTCAATACGTATGTGTTTGTTTTCTTTCTCCGGAAATCTTAATGTCCCTGGACCCTGAAGTGTTAGGGAATTTTTGAAGCAGCCCTCTGTTTCTCAGCAGATGGTTTCTATGTTTCTGCTGTCATCAGGTCTTCTTGTGGTTTTTGTCTTTATTTATTTTTATTGTTTCAAGTCCTCCTAGATCATCCCCATTTATTTGCATATTTATTTATTTAGTCAGGTATCACATGTGGCATCATTTCTTCTGCTTGAGAGATTTTCTCTTATAACTGAAGGGAACTTTTGATGCACAATACATTTCCTGGGGCAAATACTACACACATATGGTGAAGGCTTGGGTTGCCTGGGGTCTGTGGGCATTAGAGCTGCTGCGTGACAATCTCTACAACCCAGGTTTGAACCTGTCATGAATGAACACAGCCTAGGGGGTTTTTGACTTCTGGTCTATTTCCAACTCTTCTATTTCTCTTCTCTCCATCTCTGTCTCTGACTCTCACAGGCTCTCTCTCACTCTGTATGAACTCAGGAGTATTTTACTTATATCCTTATTTTATTGACAGGCCCAGATATACAAAGAGAGTGGCCAGAGCACTGCTGAGCTCTGGCTGGTTTTGTTTGTGATTTCACCTAGGCTACTGGAGCCTCTGATTGGTAAGTCTCTCTGACTTAAGCCATATTCTGTCTCCTCATATCCATGGCAGTATCTCTCAGACTTTATAATAAAGATATACATCCATATACATATATAAATATACATATATATCTCTGTCATTTTTAGAATTGTCAACCTATGTAATTGATCTTAATCAGAATTCACACATTTACAACAGGTTCCTTTTTCCCTACTAATTGGCCACATAGTTGGAGCAGGATTCAATACAATTATAAATAATAGAACCTTCCAGTAGCATTTCTAATAGCATTTCTATCAGCATCCTTATTTTAATTATCATAGTACAGAACTTGCCTCCTTTCTCTACTGTAAGCTTCAATAAATATGAGTTTCTTTTCATTCTCCCGAAATCTTAATTTCCCTGGACTCTGAAGGGTCTCGGAACTTTTGAAGCAGCCCTTGATTCACAGCAGATGGTTTCTATGTTTCTGCTGTCATCAGGTCTTCTTGTGCTTTTTGTTTTTATTTTTCATTTGTTTCAAATCCTCCTAGATAACCCCCATTTACTTGCATATTTATTCATTTATTTATTTATTTATTTGGTTCTATATTACATGAGGGGTCCATTCTTCTGCTTGATAGATTTTTCTCTTATAATTGAAGGGAAGTTTACACTCACAATACATATCCTGTCGTAAATACTACACACATATGGTGAAGGCTGGGGTTGTCTGGGGTCTGTGGACAGGAGACTGATGCCTTACAATCTCGACAACCCAGGTTTGAACCTGTCATGTATGAACACAGAGTGGGAGCTTTTGGACTTCTGGTCTCTTTCCAACTCTTCTATTTCTCTTCTTGCCTTCTCTGTCTCTGACTCTCACAGGCTCTCACTCACTCTGTCTGCACTCATTAATATTTTACTTTTATATTATTTGACTGACAGGCCCAGATATACAAAGCGAGTCACCATGGCCTGGCTGAGCTCTGGATTGTTTTGTTGGCGATTTCACCTAGGTTTCTGGAGCCTCAGCTTTGTAAGTCTCTCTGGCACAAGCCATACTCTGTCTCCTCATAGCCATGCCAGTATCCCTCATAGTTGATAATAAAGATACACATACATATATGTACATATACATACATATATATATATATCAGACATTTTTAGAATTGTTGACCTTTTTATTTGATCTGAATGCAGAATTACCGCATTTATAATAGCCTCCTTATTCATAAATAATTGGTCACATAGTTGGAGCAGGATTCACTACAATTATAAATTATAAACTTTCCAGGAGCATTTCCAATAGCCTTTCTATCAGTATCCTTATTGTAATTATCATAGCACAGAACTTGCCTCCATTTTCTAGTGTAAGCTTCAAATCGTATGCGTTTCTTTTCATTCACGGAATTCGTAATTTGCCTGGACCCTGTGTGTCAGGGAATTTTTGAAGCAGCCCTCTATTTCTCAGCAGACGTTTTCTATATTTCTGCTGTCATCAGGTCTTCCTGTGGTGTTTGTTTTTATTTTTTATTTTTTCAAATCCTCTTAGATCATTCCCATTTATTTGCATATTTATTTATTTATTTATTTCGTCCGATATCACATGAGGGGTCATTTCTTCTGCCTGATAGATTTTCTCTTATAATTGAAGGGAACTTTTGACACACAATACATTTCCTTTTGCAGATACTACACGCTACTACAACTGCTACTGCACTGTTTTTGACAGTGACATCCAATGCACAATGGATTAGTATTGCATGGCTCTAGAGAATGTTCACTATTTAACCTACAATGTTTTTAACCTCACAAATATTTATTCTGTTCTTTCTTGGGGGATGAATGGTTTACAGTCAACAGTTCCATATAATAGTGGGCACGGGGGGGTAATTTTTCCCACTACCCCTGTATTTCTGTACATCCTTTGTAACTTTCTTATTGAGGAGAAGCAAACAGTCATAAATTGAGAGAGCAGGGCCCAAGCAGGAAGAGAGACAGAGAGACATCTGCAGCTCTGATTTGTCACTAGCCCAGCTTTTCCCTAGCTGGGTAAGTGTGACCAGGGGCTCAACACAGGGTCCTGGGATTCCACATAGTTCCCTGGCAGCTCCACCAGCTGTTCCTCCAACCCATGCTCCCTTCGTTGTCCATGTAACTATCGATCTGCTCTAGGCATTTCTCACCTTCATATGCCAGAAACTTAACACTTCTCCCTTCCACCCATGAAACTTTGACCTTTTGCTAGGGTGCAAAACAGCAACTCCAATCCAAGTTATTTTCGGGACAAGTGTGTACGTCTCTGTGGGAAGGTGTGTGTGTGTGTGTGTGTGTGTGTGTGTGTGTGTGTGAGTGTGCATAAGTGTGTTTCAGTTAAGATTACCGCTGTTGTTTCTTTATTCCTGACACAGGGACTTAGGAACTGGGTTGTGTTATGACAAAGGAAGTTTCCACTGCACAAGTGGTTTTTCAAGTATGAATTGGCACATTGGATTGTGGACTCTGTTGTGCATTCTCCCAGGTGGTCCTCAGATGGGTTCTTTCCTTTGCTATTCCCATGCTGTGTGTAATTTTCTGGGTAGACTCAAAGAGGAGTGGCATGGGGAGCTCAGCTGCATTCTGCTGTATGTCCACAAGGTGGCGGCAAAGACCATAGTTGAGTGTAGTGATTCTGTGGAATGAGGAGAACTCTCGGAATTGTGGCCCGTGGACAGCAGGGTTGAAATTGACGTAGAGTGCCCTAGACATCTGTTCTTTCCTGTGGGGTGGGGGGATCCCCCATTTGGCTTTGCAAGTGGAAGGGGTTTCTCTCTTTGCCTGGGATGACTCTACTGGGAGCTTGTGAATCCCTGTGCTCAGCTGCATTCTGCTGGGTGTCCACAAGAGGGCAGCACCAGGGCGGGACTAAGGCTCCATGGGGCAAGTGCCCTGAGGCACTGGGCTAGGAGAGTGGCGACAGTGTTTCTGGGTGTGCCCCAAGAGCATGGCCAGCCTAGCGCAGGCAGGCAGTGTCCTAAGGACGGGCCCAGACAGGAGCTGTGGGGGTCGTGATTGCAGAAACAGGGCCTTCAGAGGATGGCAGAAAGTCCCCGGGGGCGGGCCTCAGAGCCCGTGCCCAATGAGCCTGAGGGGAGGGCCCAGTGGGTATTCATAGAGACAGCTGGCCAATCAGAGAGGAGGAACGTCACCCTCAGGGGCGTGAAGCAAGAGCTGGCCAATGAGAACAGAGGAGGAGTTGCGTGGGCGGGCCTCAGAGAGCAGCCCACCAATGAGAGCCTGGGTGCTGGCTCTGGGTGGGCGTACCCCTGGAGGTCAGCCAATCAGGGTCCAGCGGAAGTGCCTGGGGGGCGGGCCCTCGGGAGGCTGTCCAATGAGCGCCTGGGGCGGGCCTCGTGGGCGGAGCCCAGGAGGCTGGCCAATCATGGGGCAAGGGCGGTGACCTTCCTGGGCGTGCCTTAGGAACTGGCCTATCAGAGGGCGCCCCTCAGACAGCAGCCCGCCAATGGGAGCCAAGAGAAGGCTGGCTGGGGGCGTGTCCCTGGGACACCAGGCCAATCAGAGTCGAGCGGAAGTGGCTGGTGGGCGGGCCTTCCGGAGGCTGCCCAATCAGCGTGCTGCAGGGCCGTGTGGGCGGTGCTCAAGGCCGCTGGCCAATCACTGACTAGGGGCCCGGACCCTCCTGGGCGTGTCCAAGCACACTGGCCAATGAGATGGCGGGTGGGGTTCTGGGCGTGGCCTAGGCCTCTGGCCTATCAGAGCCTGGCTGGCGCCCTGTGGGCGGGCCTTCTGTAGGAATCCCGCCAATGGGAGCTCAGAGCTGGCCTTAAAAGGCTGGGCGTGCTTCCAGGAAATGCGAAGCAGGGTTCAGCCCAGGGCCCTGCCTTGCAGAAGCTGTCCAGTGCGCATGTGTATAACTCCGTTTGTGCCTGTGCCTCTGTGGATTTGTGTGTGTGTGTGTGTGTGTGTGTGTGTGTGTGTGTGTCTGAGGGAGGGAGAGAGAGAGAGAACAACAGAATCACTGTGGCACAGGTGATTTTGTGCAAAACACTTGGCACATTCTGATTTACAGCTCAATATTGACACCAGGGCAGCTCTCCTTGGCCCTTGGTCACTTTTCTTCTTTTCAGATGTAAAGACACTGAAGAGGGAGAAGTTTTTGCCCTGAGGCTTGCACTGGGAACTAGCAGCTGCCCTGTTTGTGTCGCCAGACTAGGAAACCTGTGGTGCCTGTCCATGTGGAGAGTCTCCTGGATGAGTTCCTTCTCGAGCCTTTTTCGCTCGGTCCCGTTGGAGCTGCATATAGCTAATGATTTGGAGATTTTATTCCTTTGGACAATTCTTTTCCTGATGCAAAGTTTCTCTCCAGGTTTTAGCAATCAATTGTGTGAATGTCACATCAAATCCTTTGTAGAAAATGACTACATCAGTGTCTCTCTCTCTCTTTCTCTCTCTCTCTCTCTCTCTCTATCTATCTCTCTCTCTATATATATATATGTATGTAACATGTAGAGGTCTGAAAATATTTTTTAGCTAGAGACCTGCACAGCTCTGGATTAGGGTAGCAATGTGGATACACCTGGCCCTTCTGAGCCACAGTCATGAGAGACATCTCACAGAGCCATATCGTATATCACTCTACAAATCTCTCTCAGCACAAACTACCACTGCCAAATCATCTACTTCCCTCTTGCTCTTTTTGTCCACCGAGTCTTATCCCAAAACTGTAAATCAAAGAAGAAATAGACATAGTGCAGTTCCCTGCACACAGCACAGGCTGAGGCTGGACCAGGGAGATGCAATACGCCAGCCTGCATCTTGGCTGGAGCATCACTATGACTACTTCGAATTTGGAGAGGCGAGGGCAGTTTTGGAGAGTGGGCTGCCGGCCAAGGGTTGCTTCTCAGAGTGGCTAAGACCTAGATGTTCTAAGTGTTACCTTTCCTCACAAACATAAAGTAGCAATGCCACTTGTAAGAAGTATGCATGGGCATGGAGGGTTTGTCCTCAGTGCTCTGGCACTGATCAACACAGGGCCAGAATTTCAGTCCTTGTCTGTCTCTGTCATTCTGTCTCTCTGACTGTCTCTATGTGCCTTCTTCACTGGGCCCTTACTGGAAGTCAGTGCATGCATCGTGAACTCAGCCTTCCTGGTGTTGAAATTTTCCTTTCTTTGCCCTTTGGATTATTTAGTCTCCTGCACATGGTGTAGTACAGTGGGGAACTGCGGAGACAGCGTTGCTGCTGCAGGTTCCAGGCATATGTCCATCTCCAGCTGCAGCTGTCCAGGCCCTCTGTGCTTGACTGCCATTCTCCAGGGCCCTGAGGCTGACACTCAGCCTCAATGCAGCCCTCCTCACCTTCCTGCACAGCATCCTTGTCCTTATTCCATGAGAGCCCCGGTCAAGGGACGTGAAACTCGATCCCCCTGGCACACACACTGTGCTTTCCCTCTATTAAGCCAAATGGAAAGGATCTGTGGTACTGATGGCCACACCAGTGTCCAGATTTCCCATGCAAAACGGAAGCTTCCAGTGTTCAGAAAGAGGGTGTTTTGATGGCTGTGAAATGTCTTTTCCAAGTGCCTCATGGTGTTTCAAATCCCTTTGAAACCTGAAGTTCTTTCTTGTATCTAGCGAATATTTTCACCACTGGCCAGAAGGGCCGCCCAACTAGGAGCACAGCTATCCAGGGGTCAGGAGGTCTTCCAGCCTGCTAGCTCCTGGAGGGATTCCTGAGTATGTCCTCAGGGCCCAAGTGTAAAAGGTGTTTCCAATTGCCTTGATTAGCAGCAGCCAGGCCCTCAGGTGAGGGGCGGGGCTGTGATCTTGACTGGAAGCCCCTAATTTGGCCAATGGAGGCATCCATCTTTTTTTGTCTGTCCATAGCAAGGGACCGGGGAGTTTGTGCTTCCTGCAAGCAGAGCGACATTGTATGGGACACTCATGCAAGCCTACTTCTGGGAATCTCTCTGAGTGTGATGTGTGGACACCAGGACACCATGATCAGGGATGTGAGGCCACAGGAGCAATTGCCTTAGCCGGACCCAAAGGGTAGGTGTAAGGGGCCGGGTTCATCCACTATTGTTTGGTTCAACACACTTCCCATCTATGTGGAAACACAGCCCTTTCTGGGTACTTTCTGGGCTTGTAATCTGCTGCCCTGAGCAGTGGACTGAGAGCCTGGAGGCTGAGTAGGCAGCCAAACGTGACTGGACAGGCTCAAGCCCCTGAATTCTGAGGGGTGACCCAGCTTCCCCCATTGGCAGTGTTTGGATCATAGTGAGGCATGGCATTGATTCGGAACTCAGGAGAGTGAGACATGAGAGTCCCTTTGCATATGCATTCTTGCTTAGCCACAATCTGGGCTAGCTGGCTTGCCCTGACCAGATAGGTTCTCTGTACATAAGTTGCAGGAGAGGCTGGCTCCTTTGCCACTCATGCTCTGAGACTACTACAGGTGATCTCTGAGCACACACAGACACACACAAACAGACAGACACACACACACACACACACACATTACTGTCAGGTTGGTAGTAGAGCCTATGGTGAAGGCTGGGGCTGTCTGGGGTCTGTGGGCATGAGAGCTGCTGCCTTACAATCTCTACAAGCCAGGTTTGAACCTGTCATCAATGAACACAGTGTAGGAGGTTTTTGAATTCTGGTCTCTTTCCAACTCATCTATTTCTCTTCTCGCCTTCTCTATCTCTAACTCTCACATGCTCTCACACACTCTGTCTTCACTCCTTAATATTTTACTTAGATTCTTATTTTACTGACAGGCCCAGATAGACAAAGAGAGTTACCAGAGCACTGCTGAGCTCTGGCTTGTTGTGTTGGCGATTTCACCTAGGCTACTGGAGCCTCAGTTTGTAAGTCTTTCTGACACAAGCCATATTCTGTCTCCTCATTTCCATGCCAGTATCACTCAGAGTTTATAATAAAGATATACATACATGTATATATATACATATAGATTTATATATCTGTCATTTTTAGAATGTTCGACCTATGTATTTGACCTTCTTTCAGAATTACCACATTTATAACAGCCTAGTTTTTCTGAAATAATTGGCCATATAGTTGGAGCAGGATTCAATACAATTATAAATAATAGAACCTTCCAGTAGCATTTCTAATCGTGTTTCTATTAGCATCCTTATTGTAATTATCATGGCCCAGATCTTCCCTCCTTTTTCTAGTGTAAGCTTCAATACGTATGTGTTTGTTTTCTTTCTCCGGAAATCTTAATGTCCCTGGACCCTGAAGTGTTAGGGAATTTTTGAAGCAGCCCTCTGTTTCTCAGCAGATGGTTTCTATGTTTCTGCTGTCATCAGGTCTTCTTGTGGTTTTTGTCTTTATTTATTTTTATTGTTTCAAGTCCTCCTAGATCATCCCCATTTATTTGCATATTTATTTATTTAGTCAGGTATCACATGTGGCATCATTTCTTCTGCTTGAGAGATTTTCTCTTATAACTGAAGGGAACTTTTGATGCACAATACATTTCCTGGGGCAAATACTACACACATATGGTGAAGGCTTGGGTTGCCTGGGGTCTGTGGGCATTAGAGCTGCTGCGTGACAATCTCTACAACCCAGGTTTGAACCTGTCATGAATGAACACAGCCTAGGGGGTTTTTGACTTCTGGTCTATTTCCAACTCTTCTATTTCTCTTCTCGCCATCTCTGTCTCTGACTCTCACAGGCTCTCTCTCACTCTGTCTGAACTCAGGAATATTTTACTTATATCCTTATTTTATTGACAGGCCCAGATATACAAAGAGAGTGGCCAGAGCACTGCTGAGCTCTGGCTGGTTTTGTTTGTGATTTCACCTAGGCTACTGGAGCCTCTGATTGGTAAGTCTCTCTGACTTAAGCCATATTCTGTCTCCTCATATCCATGGCAGTATCTCTCAGACTTTATAATAAAGATATACATCCATATACATATATAAATATACATATATATCTCTGTCATTTTTAGAATTGTCAACCTATGTAATTGATCTTAATCAAAATTCACACATTTACAACAGATTCCTTTTTCCCTACTAATTGGCCACATAGTTGGAGCAGGATTCAATACAATTATAAATAATAGAACCTTCCAGTAGCATTTCTAATAGCATTTCTATCAGCATCCTTATTTTAATTATCATAGTACAGAACTTGCCTCCTTTCTCTACTGTAAGCTTCAATAAATATGAGTTTCTTTTCATTCTCCCGAAATCTTAATTTCCCTGGACTCTGAAGGGTCTCGGAACTTTTGAAGCAGCCCTTGATTCACAGCAGATGGTTTCTATGTTTCTGCTGTCATCAGGTCTTCTTGTGCTTTTTGTTTTTATTTTTCATTTGTTTCAAATCCTCCTAGATAACCCCCATTTACTTGCATATTTATTTATTTATTTATTTATTTGGTTCTATATTACATGAGGGGTCCATTCTTCTGCTTGATAGATTTTTCTCTTATAATTGAAGGGAAGTTTACACTCACAATACATATCCTGTCGTAAATACTACACACATATGGTGAAGGCTGGGGTTGTCTGGGGTCTGTGGACAGGAGACTGATGCCTTACAATCTCGACAACCCAGGTTTGAACCTGTCATGTATGAACACAGAGTGGGAGCTTTTGGACTTCTGGTCTCTTTCCAACTCTTCTATTTCTCTTCTTGCCTTCTCTGTCTCTGACTCTCACAGGCTCTCACTCACTCTGTCTGCACTCATTAATATTTTACTTTTATATTATTTGACTGACAGGCCCAGATATACAAAGCGAGTCACCAGGGCCTGGCTGAGCTCTGGATTGTTTTGTTGGCGATTTCACCTAGGTTTCTGGAGCCTCAGCTTTGTAAGTCTCTCTGGCACAAGCCATACTCTGTCTCCTCATAGCCATGCCAGTATCCCTCATAGTTGATAATAAAGATACACATACATATATGTACATATACATACATATATATATATATCAGACATTTTTAGAATTGTTGACCTTTTTATTTGATCTGAATGCAGAATTACCGCATTTATAATAGCCTCCTTATTCATAAATAATTGGTCACATAGTTGGAGCAGGATTCACTACAATTATAAATTATAAACTTTCCAGGAGCATTTCCAATAGCCTTTCTATCAGTATCCTTATTGTAATTATCATAGCACAGAACTTGCCTCCATTTTCTAGTGTAAGCTTCAAATCGTATGCGTTTCTTTTCATTCACGGAATTCGTAATTTGCCTGGACCCTGTGTGTCAGGGAATTTTTGAAGCAGCCCTCTATTTCTCAGCAGACGTTTTCTATATTTCTGCTGTCATCAGGTCTTCCTGTGGTGTTTGTTTTTATTTTTTATTTTTTCAAATCCTCTTAGATCATTCCCATTTATTTGCATATTTATTTATTTATTTATTTTGTCCGATATCACATGAGGGGTCATTTCTTCTGCCTGATAGATTTTCTCTTATAATTGAAGGGAACTTTTGACACACAATACATTTCCTTTTGCAGATACTACACGCTACTACAACTGCTACTGCACTGTTTTTGACAGTGACATCCAATGCACAATGGATTAGTATTGCATGGCTCTAGAGAATGTTCACTATTTAACCTACAATGTTTTTAACCTCACAAATATTTATTCTGTTCTTTCTTGGGGGATGAATGGTTTACAGTCAACAGTTCCATATAATAGTGGGCACGGGGGGGTAATTTTTCCCACTACCCCTGTATTTCTGTACATCCTTTGTAACTTTCTTATTGAGGAGAAGCAAACAGTCATAAATTGAGAGAGCAGGGCCCAAGCAGGAAGAGAGACAGAGAGACATCTGCAGCTCTGATTTGTCACTAGCCCAGCTTTTCCCTAGCTGGGTAAGTGTGACCAGGGGCTCAACACAGGGTCCTGGGATTCCACATAGTTCCCTGGCAGCTCCACCAGCTGTTCCTCCAACCCATGCTCCCTTCGTTGTCCATGTAACTATCGATCTGCTCTAGGCATTTCTCACCTTCATATGCCAGAAACTTAACACTTCTCCCTTCCACCCATGAAACTTTGACCTTTTGCTAGGGTGCAAAACAGCAACTCCAATCCAAGTTATTTTCGGGACAAGTGTGTACGTCTCTGTGGGAAGGTGTGTGTGTGTGTGTGTGTGTGTGTGTGTGTGAGTGTGCATAAGTGTGTTTCAGTTAAGATTACCGCTGTTGTTTCTTTATTCCTGACACAGGGACTTAGGAACTGGGTTGTGTTATGACAAAGGAAGTTTCCACTGCACAAGTGGTTTTTCAAGTATGAATTGGCACATTGGATTGTGGACTCTGTTGTGCATTCTCCCAGGTGGTCCTCAGATGGGTTCTTTCCTTTGCTATTCCCATGCTGTGTGTAATTTTCTGGGTAGACTCAAAGAGGAGTGGCATGGGGAGCTCAGCTGCATTCTGCTGTATGTCCACAAGGTGGCGGCAAAGACCATAGTTGAGTGTAGTGATTCTGTGGAATGAGGAGAACTCTCGGAATTGTGGCCCGTGGACAGCAGGGTTGAAATTGACGTAGAGTGCCCTAGACATCTGTTCTTTCCTGTGGGGTGGGGGGATCCCCCATTTGGCTTTGCAAGTGGAAGGGGTTTCTCTCTTTGCCTGGGATGACTCTACTGGGAGCTTGTGAATCCCTGTGCTCAGCTGCATTCTGCTGGGTGTCCACAAGAGGGCAGCACCAGGGCGGGACTAAGGCTCCATGGGGCAAGTGCCCTGAGGCACTGGGCTAGGAGAGTGGCGACAGTGTTTCTGGGTGTGCCCCAAGAGCATGGCCAGCCTAGCGCAGGCAGGCAGTGTCCTAAGGACGGGCCCAGACAGGAGCTGTGGGGGTCGTGATTGCAGAAACAGGGCCTTCAGAGGATGGCAGAAAGTCCCCGGGGGCGGGCCTCAGAGCCCGTGCCCAATGAGCCTGAGGGGAGGGCCCAGTGGGTATTCATAGAGACAGCTGGCCAATCAGAGAGGAGGAACGTCACCCTCAGGGGCGTGAAGCAAGAGCTGGCCAATGAGAACAGAGGAGGAGTTGCGTGGGCGGGCCTCAGAGAGCAGCCCACCAATGAGAGCCTGGGTGCTGGCTCTGGGTGGGCGTACCCCTGGAGGTCAGCCAATCAGGGTCCAGCGGAAGTGCCTGGGGGGCGGGCCCTCGGGAGGCTGTCCAATGAGCGCCTGGGGCGGGCCTCGTGGGCGGAGCCCAGGAGGCTGGCCAATCATGGGGCAAGGGCGGTGACCTTCCTGGGCGTGCCTTAGGAACTGGCCTATCAGAGGGCGCCCCTCAGACAGCAGCCCGCCAATGGGAGCCAAGAGAAGGCTGGCTGGGGGCGTGTCCCTGGGACACCAGGCCAATCAGAGTCGAGCGGAAGTGGCTGGTGGGCGGGCCTTCCGGAGGCTGCCCAATCAGCGTGCTGCAGGGCCGTGTGGGCGGTGCTCAAGGCCGCTGGCCAATCACTGACTAGGGGCCCGGACCCTCCTGGGCGTGTCCAAGCACACTGGCCAATGAGATGGCGGGTGGGGTTCTGGGCGTGGCCTAGGCCTCTGGCCTATCAGAGCCTGGCTGGCGCCCTGTGGGCGGGCCTTCTGTAGGAATCCCGCCAATGGGAGCTCAGAGCTGGCCTTAAAAGGCTGGGCGTGCTTCCAGGAAATGCGAAGCAGGGTTCAGCCCAGGGCCCTGCCTTGCAGAAGCTGTCCAGTGCGCATGTGTATAACTCCGTTTGTGCCTGTGCCTCTGTGGATTTGTGTGTGTGTGTGTGTGTGTGTGTGTGTGTGTGTGTGTGTCTGAGGGAGGGAGAGAGAGAGAGAACAACAGAATCACTGTGGCACAGGTGATTTTGTGCAAAACACTTGGCACATTCTGATTTACAGCTCAATATTGACACCAGGGCAGCTCTCCTTGGCCCTTGGTCACTTTTCTTCTTTTCAGATGTAAAGACACTGAAGAGGGAGAAGTTTTTGCCCTGAGGCTTGCACTGGGAACTAGCAGCTGCCCTGTTTGTGTCGCCAGACTAGGAAACCTGTGGTGCCTGTCCATGTGGAGAGTCTCCTGGATGAGTTCCTTCTCGAGCCTTTTTCGCTCGGTCCCGTTGGAGCTGCATATAGCTAATGATTTGGAGATTTTATTCCTTTGGACAATTCTTTTCCTGATGCAAAGTTTCTCTCCAGGTTTTAGCAATCAATTGTGTGAATGTCACATCAAATCCTTTGTAGAAAATGACTACATCAGTGTCTCTCTCTCTCTTTCTCTCTCTCTCTCTCTCTATCTATCTCTCTCTCTATATATATATATATGTATGTAACATGTAGAGGTCTGAAAATATTTTTTAGCTAGAGACCTGCACAGCTCTGGATTAGGGTAGCAATGTGGATACACCTGGCCCTTCTGAGCCACAGTCATGAGAGACATCTCACAGAGCCATATCGTATATCACTCTACAAATCTCTCTCAGCACAAACTACCACTGCCAAATCATCTACTTCCCTCTTGCTCTTTTTGTCCACCGAGTCTTATCCCAAAACTGTAAATCAAAGAAGAAATAGACATTGTGCAGTTCCCTGCACACAGGACAGGCTGAGGCTGGACCAGGGAGATGCAATACGCCAGCCTGCATCTTGGCTGGAGCATCACTATGACTACTTCGAATTTGGAGAGGCGAGGGCAGTTTTGGAGAGTGGGCTGCCGGCCAAGGGTTGCTTCTCAGAGTGGCTAAGACCTAGATGTTCTAAGTGTTACCTTTCCTCACAAACATAAAGTAGCAATGCCACTTGTAAGAAGTATGCATGGGCATGGAGGGTTTGTCCTCAGTGCTCTGGCACTGATCAACACAGGGCCAGAATTTCAGTCCTTGTCTGTCTCTGTCATTCTGTCTCTCTGACTGTCTCTATGTGCCTTCTTCACTGGGCCCTTACTGGAAGTCAGTGCATGCATCGTGAACTCAGCCTTCCTGGTGTTGAAATTTTCCTTTCTTTGCCCTTTGGATTATTTAGTCTCCTGCACATGGTGTAGTACAGTGGGGAACTGCGGAGACAGCGTTGCTGCTGCAGGTTCCAGGCATATGTCCATCTCCAGCTGCAGCTGTCCAGGCCCTCTGTGCTTGACTGCCATTCTCCAGGGCCCTGAGGCTGACACTCAGCCTCAATGCAGCCCTCCTCACCTTCCTGCACAGCATCCTTGTCCTTATTCCATGAGAGCCCCAGTCAAGGGACGTGAAACTCGATCCCCCTGGCACACACACTGTGCTTTCCCTCTATTAAGCCAAATGGAAAGGATCTGTGGTACTGATGGCCACACCAGTGTCCAGATTTCCCATGCAAAACGGAAGCTTCCAGTGTTCAGAAAGAGGGTGTTTTGATGGCTGTGAAATGTCTTTTCCAAGTGCCTCATGGTGTTTCAAATCCCTTTGAAACCTGAAGTTCTTTCTTGTATCTAGGGAATATTTTCACCACTGGCCAGAAGGGCCGCCCAACTAGGAGCACAGCTATCCAGGGGTCAGGAGGTCTTCCAGCCTGCTAGCTCCTGGAGGGATTCCTGAGTATGTCCTCAGGGCCCAAGTGTAAAAGGTGTTTCCAATTGCCTTGATTAGCAGCAGCCAGGCCCTCAGGTGAGGGGCGGGGCTGTGATCTTGACTGGAAGCCCCTAATTTGGCCAATGGAGGCATCCATCTTTTTTTGTCTGTCCATAGCAAGGGACCGGGGAGTTTGTGCTTCCTGCAAGCAGAGCGACATTGTATGGGACACTCATGCAAGCCTACTTCTGGGAATCTCTCTGAGTGTGATGTGTGGACACCAGGACACCATGATCAGGGATGTGAGGCCACAGGAGCAATTGCCTTAGCCGGACCCAAAGGGTAGGTGTAAGGGGCCGGGTTCATCCACTATTGTTTGGTTCAACACACTTCCCATCTATGTGGAAACACAGCCCTTTCTGGGTACTTTCTGGGCTTGTAATCTGCTGCCCTGAGCAGTGGACTGAGAGCCTGGAGGCTGAGTAGGCAGCCAAACGTGACTGGACAGGCTCAAGCCCCTGAATTCTGAGGGGTGACCCAGCTTCCCCCATTGGCAGTGTTTGGATCATAGTGAGGCATGGCATTGATTCGGAACTCAGGAGAGTGAGACATGAGAGTCCCTTTGCATATGCATTCTTGCTTAGCCACAATCTGGGCTAGCTGGCTTGCCCTGACCAGATAGGTTCTCTGTACATAAGTTGCAGGAGAGGCTGGCTCCTTTGCCACTCATGCTCTGAGACTACTACAGGTGATCTCTGAGCACACACAGACACACACAAACAGACAGACACACACACACACACACACACATTACTGTCAGGTTGGTAGTAGAGCCTATGGTGAAGGCTGGGGCTGTCTGGGGTCTGTGGGCATGAGAGCTGCTGCCTTACAATCTCTACAAGCCAGGTTTGAACCTGTCATCAATGAACACAGTGTAGGAGGTTTTTGAATTCTGGTCTCTTTCCAACTCATCTATTTCTCTTCTCGCCTTCTCTATCTCTAACTCTCACATGCTCTCACACACTCTGTCTTCACTCCTTAATATTTTACTTAGATTCTTATTTTACTGACAGGCCCAGATAGACAAAGAGAGTTACCAGAGCACTGCTGAGCTCTGGCTTGTTGTGTTGGCGATTTCACCTAGGCTACTGGAGCCTCAGTTTGTAAGTCTTTCTGACACAAGCCATATTCTGTCTCCTCATTTCCATGCCAGTATCACTCAGAGTTTATAATAAAGATATACATACATGTATATATATACATATAGATTTATATATCTGTCATTTTTAGAATGTTCGACCTATGTATTTGACCTTCTTTCAGAATTACCACATTTATAACAGCCTAGTTTTTCTGAAATAATTGGCCATATAGTTGGAGCAGGATTCAATACAATTATAAATAATAGAACCTTCCAGTAGCATTTCTAATCGTGTTTCTATTAGCATCCTTATTGTAATTATCATGGCCCAGATCTTCCCTCCTTTTTCTAGTGTAAGCTTCAATACGTATGTGTTTGTTTTCTTTCTCCGGAAATCTTAATGTCCCTGGACCCTGAAGTGTTAGGGAATTTTTGAAGCAGCCCTCTGTTTCTCAGCAGATGGTTTCTATGTTTCTGCTGTCATCAGGTCTTCTTGTGGTTTTTGTCTTTATTTATTTTTATTGTTTCAAGTCCTCCTAGATCATCCCCATTTATTTGCATATTTATTTATTTAGTCAGGTATCACATGTGGCATCATTTCTTCTGCTTGAGAGATTTTCTCTTATAACTGAAGGGAACTTTTGATGCACAATACATTTCCTGGGGCAAATACTACACACATATGGTGAAGGCTTGGGTTGCCTGGGGTCTGTGGGCATTAGAGCTGCTGCGTGACAATCTCTACAACCCAGGTTTGAACCTGTCATGAATGAACACAGCCTAGGGGGTTTTTGACTTCTGGTCTATTTCCAACTCTTCTATTTCTCTTCTCTCCATCTCTGTCTCTGACTCTCACAGGCTCTCTCTCACTCTGTATGAACTCAGGAGTATTTTACTTATATCCTTATTTTATTGACAGGCCCAGATATACAAAGAGAGTGGCCAGAGCACTGCTGAGCTCTGGCTGGTTTTGTTTGTGATTTCACCTAGGCTACTGGAGCCTCTGATTGGTAAGTCTCTCTGACTTAAGCCATATTCTGTCTCCTCATATCCATGGCAGTATCTCTCAGACTTTATAATAAAGATATACATCCATATACATATATAAATATACATATATATCTCTGTCATTTTTAGAATTGTCAACCTATGTAATTGATCTTAATCAGAATTCACACATTTACAACAGGTTCCTTTTTCCCTACTAATTGGCCACATAGTTGGAGCAGGATTCAATACAATTATAAATAATAGAACCTTCCAGTAGCATTTCTAATAGCATTTCTATCAGCATCCTTATTTTAATTATCATAGTACAGAACTTGCCTCCTTTCTCTACTGTAAGCTTCAATAAATATGAGTTTCTTTTCATTCTCCCGAAATCTTAATTTCCCTGGACTCTGAAGGGTCTCGGAACTTTTGAAGCAGCCCTTGATTCACAGCAGATGGTTTCTATGTTTCTGCTGTCATCAGGTCTTCTTGTGCTTTTTGTTTTTATTTTTCATTTGTTTCAAATCCTCCTAGATAACCCCCATTTACTTGCATATTTATTCATTTATTTATTTATTTATTTGGTTCTATATTACATGAGGGGTCCATTCTTCTGCTTGATAGATTTTTCTCTTATAATTGAAGGGAAGTTTACACTCACAATACATATCCTGTCGTAAATACTACACACATATGGTGAAGGCTGGGGTTGTCTGGGGTCTGTGGACAGGAGACTGATGCCTTACAATCTCGACAACCCAGGTTTGAACCTGTCATGTATGAACACAGAGTGGGAGCTTTTGGACTTCTGGTCTCTTTCCAACTCTTCTATTTCTCTTCTTGCCTTCTCTGTCTCTGACTCTCACAGGCTCTCACTCACTCTGTCTGCACTCATTAATATTTTACTTTTATATTATTTGACTGACAGGCCCAGATATACAAAGCGAGTCACCATGGCCTGGCTGAGCTCTGGATTGTTTTGTTGGCGATTTCACCTAGGTTTCTGGAGCCTCAGCTTTGTAAGTCTCTCTGGCACAAGCCATACTCTGTCTCCTCATAGCCATGCCAGTATCCCTCATAGTTGATAATAAAGATACACATACATATATGTACATATACATACATATATATATATATCAGACATTTTTAGAATTGTTGACCTTTTTATTTGATCTGAATGCAGAATTACCGCATTTATAATAGCCTCCTTATTCATAAATAATTGGTCACATAGTTGGAGCAGGATTCACTACAATTATAAATTATAAACTTTCCAGGAGCATTTCCAATAGCCTTTCTATCAGTATCCTTATTGTAATTATCATAGCACAGAACTTGCCTCCATTTTCTAGTGTAAGCTTCAAATCGTATGCGTTTCTTTTCATTCACGGAATTCGTAATTTGCCTGGACCCTGTGTGTCAGGGAATTTTTGAAGCAGCCCTCTATTTCTCAGCAGACGTTTTCTATATTTCTGCTGTCATCAGGTCTTCCTGTGGTGTTTGTTTTTATTTTTTATTTTTTCAAATCCTCTTAGATCATTCCCATTTATTTGCATATTTATTTATTTATTTATTTCGTCCGATATCACATGAGGGGTCATTTCTTCTGCCTGATAGATTTTCTCTTATAATTGAAGGGAACTTTTGACACACAATACATTTCCTTTTGCAGATACTACACGCTACTACAACTGCTACTGCACTGTTTTTGACAGTGACATCCAATGCACAATGGATTAGTATTGCATGGCTCTAGAGAATGTTCACTATTTAACCTACAATGTTTTTAACCTCACAAATATTTATTCTGTTCTTTCTTGGGGGATGAATGGTTTACAGTCAACAGTTCCATATAATAGTGGGCACGGGGGGGTAATTTTTCCCACTACCCCTGTATTTCTGTACATCCTTTGTAACTTTCTTATTGAGGAGAAGCAAACAGTCATAAATTGAGAGAGCAGGGCCCAAGCAGGAAGAGAGACAGAGAGACATCTGCAGCTCTGATTTGTCACTAGCCCAGCTTTTCCCTAGCTGGGTAAGTGTGACCAGGGGCTCAACACAGGGTCCTGGGATTCCACATAGTTCCCTGGCAGCTCCACCAGCTGTTCCTCCAACCCATGCTCCCTTCGTTGTCCATGTAACTATCGATCTGCTCTAGGCATTTCTCACCTTCATATGCCAGAAACTTAACACTTCTCCCTTCCACCCATGAAACTTTGACCTTTTGCTAGGGTGCAAAACAGCAACTCCAATCCAAGTTATTTTCGGGACAAGTGTGTACGTCTCTGTGGGAAGGTGTGTGTGTGTGTGTGTGTGTGTGTGTGTGTGTGTGAGTGTGCATAAGTGTGTTTCAGTTAAGATTACCGCTGTTGTTTCTTTATTCCTGACACAGGGACTTAGGAACTGGGTTGTGTTATGACAAAGGAAGTTTCCACTGCACAAGTGGTTTTTCAAGTATGAATTGGCACATTGGATTGTGGACTCTGTTGTGCATTCTCCCAGGTGGTCCTCAGATGGGTTCTTTCCTTTGCTATTCCCATGCTGTGTGTAATTTTCTGGGTAGACTCAAAGAGGAGTGGCATGGGGAGCTCAGCTGCATTCTGCTGTATGTCCACAAGGTGGCGGCAAAGACCATAGTTGAGTGTAGTGATTCTGTGGAATGAGGAGAACTCTCGGAATTGTGGCCCGTGGACAGCAGGGTTGAAATTGACGTAGAGTGCCCTAGACATCTGTTCTTTCCTGTGGGGTGGGGGGATCCCCCATTTGGCTTTGCAAGTGGAAGGGGTTTCTCTCTTTGCCTGGGATGACTCTACTGGGAGCTTGTGAATCCCTGTGCTCAGCTGCATTCTGCTGGGTGTCCACAAGAGGGCAGCACCAGGGCGGGACTAAGGCTCCATGGGGCAAGTGCCCTGAGGCACTGGGCTAGGAGAGTGGCGACAGTGTTTCTGGGTGTGCCCCAAGAGCATGGCCAGCCTAGCGCAGGCAGGCAGTGTCCTAAGGACGGGCCCAGACAGGAGCTGTGGGGGTCGTGATTGCAGAAACAGGGCCTTCAGAGGATGGCAGAAAGTCCCCGGGGGCGGGCCTCAGAGCCCGTGCCCAATGAGCCTGAGGGGAGGGCCCAGTGGGTATTCATAGAGACAGCTGGCCAATCAGAGAGGAGGAACGTCACCCTCAGGGGCGTGAAGCAAGAGCTGGCCAATGAGAACAGAGGAGGAGTTGCGTGGGCGGGCCTCAGAGAGCAGCCCACCAATGAGAGCCTGGGTGCTGGCTCTGGGTGGGCGTACCCCTGGAGGTCAGCCAATCAGGGTCCAGCGGAAGTGCCTGGGGGGCGGGCCCTCGGGAGGCTGTCCAATGAGCGCCTGGGGCGGGCCTCGTGGGCGGAGCCCAGGAGGCTGGCCAATCATGGGGCAAGGGCGGTGACCTTCCTGGGCGTGCCTTAGGAACTGGCCTATCAGAGGGCGCCCCTCAGACAGCAGCCCGCCAATGGGAGCCAAGAGAAGGCTGGCTGGGGGCGTGTCCCTGGGACACCAGGCCAATCAGAGTCGAGCGGAAGTGGCTGGTGGGCGGGCCTTCCGGAGGCTGCCCAATCAGCGTGCTGCAGGGCCGTGTGGGCGGTGCTCAAGGCCGCTGGCCAATCACTGACTAGGGGCCCGGACCCTCCTGGGCGTGTCCAAGCACACTGGCCAATGAGATGGCGGGTGGGGTTCTGGGCGTGGCCTAGGCCTCTGGCCTATCAGAGCCTGGCTGGCGCCCTGTGGGCGGGCCTTCTGTAGGAATCCCGCCAATGGGAGCTCAGAGCTGGCCTTAAAAGGCTGGGCGTGCTTCCAGGAAATGCGAAGCAGGGTTCAGCCCAGGGCCCTGCCTTGCAGAAGCTGTCCAGTGCGCATGTGTATAACTCCGTTTGTGCCTGTGCCTCTGTGGATTTGTGTGTGTGTGTGTGTGTGTGTGTGTGTGTGTGTGTGTCTGAGGGAGGGAGAGAGAGAGAACAACAGAATCACTGTGGCACAGGTGATTTTGTGCAAAACACTTGGCACATTCTGATTTACAGCTCAATATTGACACCAGGGCAGCTCTCCTTGGCCCTTGGTCACTTTTCTTCTTTTCAGATGTAAAGACACTGAAGAGGGAGAAGTTTTTGCCCTGAGGCTTGCACTGGGAACTAGCAGCTGCCCTGTTTGTGTCGCCAGACTAGGAAACCTGTGGTGCCTGTCCATGTGGAGAGTCTCCTGGATGAGTTCCTTCTCGAGCCTTTTTCGCTCGGTCCCGTTGGAGCTGCATATAGCTAATGATTTGGAGATTTTATTCCTTTGGACAATTCTTTTCCTGATGCAAAGTTTCTCTCCAGGTTTTAGCAATCAATTGTGTGAATGTCACATCAAATCCTTTGTAGAAAATGACTACATCAGTGTCTCTCTCTCTCTTTCTCTCTCTCTCTCTCTCTCTCTATCTATCTCTCTCTCTATATATATATATGTATGTAACATGTAGAGGTCTGAAAATATTTTTTAGCTAGAGACCTGCACAGCTCTGGATTAGGGTAGCAATGTGGATACACCTGGCCCTTCTGAGCCACAGTCATGAGAGACATCTCACAGAGCCATATCGTATATCACTCTACAAATCTCTCTCAGCACAAACTACCACTGCCAAATCATCTACTTCCCTCTTGCTCTTTTTGTCCACCGAGTCTTATCCCAAAACTGTAAATCAAAGAAGAAATAGACATAGTGCAGTTCCCTGCACACAGCACAGGCTGAGGCTGGACCAGGGAGATGCAATACGCCAGCCTGCATCTTGGCTGGAGCATCACTATGACTACTTCGAATTTGGAGAGGCGAGGGCAGTTTTGGAGAGTGGGCTGCCGGCCAAGGGTTGCTTCTCAGAGTGGCTAAGACCTAGATGTTCTAAGTGTTACCTTTCCTCACAAACATAAAGTAGCAATGCCACTTGTAAGAAGTATGCATGGGCATGGAGGGTTTGTCCTCAGTGCTCTGGCACTGATCAACACAGGGCCAGAATTTCAGTCCTTGTCTGTCTCTGTCATTCTGTCTCTCTGACTGTCTCTATGTGCCTTCTTCACTGGGCCCTTACTGGAAGTCAGTGCATGCATCGTGAACTCAGCCTTCCTGGTGTTGAAATTTTCCTTTCTTTGCCCTTTGGATTATTTAGTCTCCTGCACATGGTGTAGTACAGTGGGGAACTGCGGAGACAGCGTTGCTGCTGCAGGTTCCAGGCATATGTCCATCTCCAGCTGCAGCTGTCCAGGCCCTCTGTGCTTGACTGCCATTCTCCAGGGCCCTGAGGCTGACACTCAGCCTCAATGCAGCCCTCCTCACCTTCCTGCACAGCATCCTTGTCCTTATTCCATGAGAGCCCCGGTCAAGGGACGTGAAACTCGATCCCCCTGGCACACACACTGTGCTTTCCCTCTATTAAGCCAAATGGAAAGGATCTGTGGTACTGATGGCCACACCAGTGTCCAGATTTCCCATGCAAAACGGAAGCTTCCAGTGTTCAGAAAGAGGGTGTTTTGATGGCTGTGAAATGTCTTTTCCAAGTGCCTCATGGTGTTTCAAATCCCTTTGAAACCTGAAGTTCTTTCTTGTATCTAGCGAATATTTTCACCACTGGCCAGAAGGGCCGCCCAACTAGGAGCACAGCTATCCAGGGGTCAGGAGGTCTTCCAGCCTGCTAGCTCCTGGAGGGATTCCTGAGTATGTCCTCAGGGCCCAAGTGTAAAAGGTGTTTCCAATTGCCTTGATTAGCAGCAGCCAGGCCCTCAGGTGAGGGGCGGGGCTGTGATCTTGACTGGAAGCCCCTAATTTGGCCAATGGAGGCATCCATCTTTTTTTGTCTGTCCATAGCAAGGGACCGGGGAGTTTGTGCTTCCTGCAAGCAGAGCGACATTGTATGGGACACTCATGCAAGCCTACTTCTGGGAATCTCTCTGAGTGTGATGTGTGGACACCAGGACACCATGATCAGGGATGTGAGGCCACAGGAGCAATTGCCTTAGCCGGACCCAAAGGGTAGGTGTAAGGGGCCGGGTTCATCCACTATTGTTTGGTTCAACACACTTCCCATCTATGTGGAAACACAGCCCTTTCTGGGTACTTTCTGGGCTTGTAATCTGCTGCCCTGAGCAGTGGACTGAGAGCCTGGAGGCTGAGTAGGCAGCCAAACGTGACTGGACAGGCTCAAGCCCCTGAATTCTGAGGGGTGACCCAGCTTCCCCCATTGGCAGTGTTTGGATCATAGTGAGGCATGGCATTGATTCGGAACTCAGGAGAGTGAGACATGAGAGTCCCTTTGCATATGCATTCTTGCTTAGCCACAATCTGGGCTAGCTGGCTTGCCCTGACCAGATAGGTTCTCTGTACATAAGTTGCAGGAGAGGCTGGCTCCTTTGCCACTCATGCTCTGAGACTACTACAGGTGATCTCTGAGCACACACAGACACACACAAACAGACAGACACACACACACACACACACACATTACTGTCAGGTTGGTAGTAGAGCCTATGGTGAAGGCTGGGGCTGTCTGGGGTCTGTGGGCATGAGAGCTGCTGCCTTACAATCTCTACAAGCCAGGTTTGAACCTGTCATCAATGAACACAGTGTAGGAGGTTTTTGAATTCTGGTCTCTTTCCAACTCATCTATTTCTCTTCTCGCCTTCTCTATCTCTAACTCTCACATGCTCTCACACACTCTGTCTTCACTCCTTAATATTTTACTTAGATTCTTATTTTACTGACAGGCCCAGATAGACAAAGAGAGTTACCAGAGCACTGCTGAGCTCTGGCTTGTTGTGTTGGCGATTTCACCTAGGCTACTGGAGCCTCAGTTTGTAAGTCTTTCTGACACAAGCCATATTCTGTCTCCTCATTTCCATGCCAGTATCACTCAGAGTTTATAATAAAGATATACATACATGTATATATATACATATAGATTTATATATCTGTCATTTTTAGAATGTTCGACCTATGTATTTGACCTTCTTTCAGAATTACCACATTTATAACAGCCTAGTTTTTCTGAAATAATTGGCCATATAGTTGGAGCAGGATTCAATACAATTATAAATAATAGAACCTTCCAGTAGCATTTCTAATCGTGTTTCTATTAGCATCCTTATTGTAATTATCATGGCCCAGATCTTCCCTCCTTTTTCTAGTGTAAGCTTCAATACGTATGTGTTTGTTTTCTTTCTCCGGAAATCTTAATGTCCCTGGACCCTGAAGTGTTAGGGAATTTTTGAAGCAGCCCTCTGTTTCTCAGCAGATGGTTTCTATGTTTCTGCTGTCATCAGGTCTTCTTGTGGTTTTTGTCTTTATTTATTTTTATTGTTTCAAGTCCTCCTAGATCATCCCCATTTATTTGCATATTTATTTATTTAGTCAGGTATCACATGTGGCATCATTTCTTCTGCTTGAGAGATTTTCTCTTATAACTGAAGGGAACTTTTGATGCACAATACATTTCCTGGGGCAAATACTACACACATATGGTGAAGGCTTGGGTTGCCTGGGGTCTGTGGGCATTAGAGCTGCTGCGTGACAATCTCTACAACCCAGGTTTGAACCTGTCATGAATGAACACAGCCTAGGGGGTTTTTGACTTCTGGTCTATTTCCAACTCTTCTATTTCTCTTCTCGCCATCTCTGTCTCTGACTCTCACAGGCTCTCTCTCACTCTGTCTGAACTCAGGAGTATTTTACTTATATCCTTATTTTATTGACAGGCCCAGATATACAAAGAGAGTGGCCAGAGCACTGCTGAGCTCTGGCTGGTTTTGTTTGTGATTTCACCTAGGCTACTGGAGCCTCTGATTGGTAAGTCTCTCTGACTTAAGCCATATTCTGTCTCCTCATATCCATGGCAGTATCTCTCAGACTTTATAATAAAGATATACATCCATATACATATATAAATATACATATATATCTCTGTCATTTTTAGAATTGTCAACCTATGTAATTGATCTTAATCAGAATTCACACATTTACAACAGGTTCCTTTTTCCCTACTAATTGGCCACATAGGATTCAATACAATTATAAATAATAGAACCTTCCAGTAGCATTTCTAATAGCATTTCTATCAGCATCCTTATTTTAATTATCATAGTACAGAACTTGCCTCCTTTCTCTAGTGTAAGCTTCAATACATATGAGTTTCTTTTCATTCTCCCGAAATCTTAATTTCCCTGGACTCTGAAGGGTCTCAGAACTTTTGAAGCAGCCCTTGATTCACAGCAGATGGTTTCTATGTTTCTGCTGTCATCAGGTCTTCTTGTGCTTTTTGTTTTTATTTTTCATTTGTTTCAAATCCTCCTAGATAACCCCCATTTACTTGCATATTTATTCATTTATTTATTTATTTATTTGGTTCTATATTACATGAGGGGTCCATTCTTCTGCTTGATAGATTTTTCTCTTATAATTGAAGGGAAGTTTACACTCACAATACATATCCTGTCGTAAATACTACACACATATGGTGAAGGCTGGGGTTGTCTGGGGTCTGTGGACAGGAGACTGAT